>NW_024068276.1:0-179416 GCF_009389715.1 Phoenix dactylifera
ACGGTCATCCTAAATAGTTAATCTTAGATGATCCTGTTGGGATCCCTCACACGCCGTAGAAAATTCCAGAAAAATTCTGCGCGTAGCGGAAGTGACATACGCGAGATCCCGTTCATCACGCATGAACGTATTTTAAAATCATCATTCGTAGATAGATTAGGATTAAATACTTTTACATAATATTAGAAAGATCAGATCTTCACCTTGTGCGGATAGATATTCACTGCAATCTGATGATCGTGGTATTCGTTGGAAGGTTCGCTTGAAGCTGCACATGCATCCGGCCTCTACGGGTATCCACACGAGGCAGAGGATCAATCCAAACTCTCTAATCTCCCCGGGGTGCTAGCTCCCTTACAGAGATACATTTTGATGGCTGAAATCCTCTCTTTTGAATCAGCTCTTGATTGTCTTAGAGAGGAGGAAGAAGGATGGATCAAAAGGAAGAAGGCAAAACCACTTTGCAGCCTTTTCCTTTTCCTTTTCTTTTGGAACCAAAGAAGAGAGGGAGGAAGGCTGCATGCCTCCTTCTTTTTCTTTGCTTGCTGGTGGCTGAAACCCAAGAGGGAGAGAAGGGTTCACGGCACAAAAGGGAGGAGAAAAAATCCCATTTACTTCCAAGGAGCGAGGTTCAAGGGGGACCCGCATGCCCTCCTTTATGAATCAACTTCAACGTGAGACCCTTATTTTTTTTGTTGGCGGCTGAAAACCAGAGGAGAAGGGGGTTGCTTGATAAGTACTGAATAATTTATAATTTAGTTACCTTTCCATAGCACTTATCAATGTTCTTAAACTGATAAATACGTATTTTACCATGAAATTGAATAATCATTTAAATAAATTTAAAATATGATAAGAAGTAGATAATTCTTTTCTTAAACCAGACTCTGAACTTGTCTCTCTCTTGGTTGCAATCTTGTGTGGACCCAGTTTGGTAACCTGATAGAGTTGTAATCAAGCTAAGGTTATAATTAAATGGATTTTGGTCCTGAGTAGATTGAAAGTTATAATTAATTATTTTTGTATGGAAAAATGTTTGATTAACCCTTCTTATTAAGTTACGGTCTTGTTTATTTTATCTGGTCGAGTTCAGTCTGAAGCAGTTTAGCGAGAATTAAATTTAAATGATGTTGGACTCGAGGACAAGTCAATGATCATGACCCACCTCAAATCCAAAGCCAATTCCCCTATCCTTCCCAGATCAGCAGCCATCCAACGGACTTGCCATTCTTTCTTTACCAGCTGAAACAGGGGAGACCTTTATGCCGTTGATTTCAAATCCTCCCCAGCACATCAAAGCTTCCCAGATCCTCGTTTCAAAGCAACGCTCCCAAATCCTCCACGATCGATTCCCAGCTCCAAGCCATGATCGGCTCCCACTAGCCTTCCATTCCTCTTCTCCCGCGATGCATCCAGCCAGGCGTCTTCCGCATCTAGGTAGCTACGGCATCGTCTTCATCCTCGGGTGTTCCGCCAGCGACCACTCCTCCGTGATCCCAGCCGGCTGCAATCAACGAGCCGTTCCAATCGCCCAGCAGCCAAGATTCACGTCCTCCGATCGGCCCATTCCAGCCAGCGATCGAGTGGAAGATCAATCTCCTCCGCGATCATCGTCCGCCCAGCCACCAGCTGCCGAATCACAGAAATGGCGTTCCGCCTCTTCCTCTTCTGGATTCCCATCGATCCTCCGATTGGCTCCTCCCAGCGTATCCCCTGCATCCGTGAAGGAAATCCCAGCAGCCTGTGATTCAGCCCTCCCGCATCAAGCCAAGGATCACGCATCCAAGTCGGGATATGTATTCAACCCCTTCTCCTGTCCGTATTCATCTTCCACGGACCACTCTTCCGCGACCAGCTCTCATGATCTAGCTGTTGATGTGCATTCCGCCCAAGGATCATGCGTCTATTCCCCCTGGATTCATTGCCAGGGAGAGATCTATATAAAGGGTGGAAGAAGAGAGCCGATGGGAGGGGGGAGAAAAAGGAAGAACAGAGCTTGCTCTGTTTCGGTGAAGAGAGGAGAAAAAAGGGCCGAACTAGAGAAAAAGAAAAAGAAATGAAAGAAAGAAAGGAGGGGGGAGAGAATATTTTGGGATATTTTGGTAGTAGAGGGAGCGGAAGATTTTCATATGAAGATGGGAGGTCGTCCGGAAGCTATGCGCGGCTGAACATCTAATCTAGGGCTGGATGAAGCCCTAGCAATATAACAGGGCATTTGTAGTTCTTACTTTTTTATTTTTTTTGGAGCTTGTTTAAATTCTAATCTTCAATAAAATACTCTTTTATGATATTTAAACTTTGAGCATGCTATTTACTATTCATGTTTGCTAAAGTCGTCTAAGATGGTCCATACCTAGGAAGATGAGGTGTACTGCACTCTAGATTAGCATAATTAGGTAGACACTTTTTGCTATACCTAAGATGGATCTTCCTAAAACTCTTTACGTTTTTATTTTAAATGGCTTGTAGCCAATTTGCATGCCTCTCCAAAAGATAAAAAAATTAAGAACACATACCCTGATGCAATGCTATGTGGTGGATTCCAAACCCTAGGTTCATTTATTCTGATAAATTCTAATTCATACTCATAGTTTAATTTAGTTAAATCAAGTTAGCAAATTCTTCTTCTTGATTTATTTTTAAAAGAAAAATAACTTATTCTTCAATCCCTGTGGACCAACATCCATAATCACTATCCTACAGGATACGTGCTATTACGTGGTTTATTTTTGAAATTGAAAGAACCGATCAATTTTTGGCGCCGTTGCCGGGGATTGCTAGCATAGTTGTTTTTCTTTTCATTTTTTTTAAAAAAACTTTCAATATATATATATATCTAAAATAAAAATATTTTCTATTTTTATTACTTTTCTTATCTCCTTTTCTCTCTTACTAATTTTTAATTTTCTTTTTGGTATTATTTGATCAGGAATTGAAGAAGAAATCTAGGACGATCAAAAAGGGGACCGCTAGAAAAGAAATGCTTTAGAGGTTTGCTTAAAAAAAAAAAATTGCTGGGGAAATTTTCTTGGGTAACCTCTAAATCTTTCTTGTTTAAATTGATTATTAGCTTGAAATTTTGTGGTGATTGTTTGATTTTAATTTCAGCAAAGGTATGAATGCATGCTTGATACACATACACAAATTAATCTGCACATAGTAAGGACAATCACTCAAACAAGATAAGAGCCGGCTTTCATCACCAGACTCTTGCCCAACTTAGGTGAACTTAATCTCACATAGTGTCACTTTAATTAAAATTAATTAGACGTTTGCCCCTAGGGACATTCGAGCTCAATAGGACGAAGATCACCGAAAGTTGCACCAATTTCGCTCTGTGGCTTAGTTGATGTCTAGGCAAGCTTTGTTCCTATAAGGAAGACAATTCATCTGTTCGAGGCAAGTGGTTTTTAAGTGGGACCTTTGCAAACGCATCGTGACCCCTCCACTTACCTGGGAGCTTACCTGGTCAACTCGATTTATTAGACCGGATTGGAGGCTTAGGTGCCCTCTTCAAACCAGTTAGGAGCTGTCTAGTGATTTTAGGACAAATATAAGGATTGATGTATTTTTCTTTTATTGCATGCTTGACTGATCAAGTACTAGTGTATGCAAGGGAGTCGTTCTAGAGTACGTAACCTATTACCCTTTGACCCTGAAATAGAACGGACCCTTAGGAATATTCGAGCTGAGATTAGAACATTGGAATTACCCCCACCTCTTGAGATGGCTGAAGAACAACCCAAACTCCTAAGGGAGTACTTTACTCCAACCATTTATACTTCCCCATCTTGCATTCGATTACCTGAAGTAGCAGTTGTACAATATGAAATAAAGTCTAGTGTGATCCAAATGCTCCCATCTTTTTATGGGCTCACCAACGAAGATCCATATAAACACTTAGATAAATTTCTTGAGATTTGCACCACTGTCAAGATTCAGAACTTCATTGATGATGCTCTGAAACTTAGATTATTTCCCTTCTCCCTTAAAGATAGAGCCAAGTAATGGCTGAATTCTTTAGAAGCCAATTCGATTCATTCTTGGGATCAAATGCAACAAGAATTCCTTAAAAAATACTTTCCCATAGGAAGAACGAACCAGTTTAGGCGAGCTATCACAAGCTTCTCCCAAACTGAGGAAGAAGAATTTCATGATACTTGAAAAAGATTTCGGGACCTAATCCGTAAATGCCCACATCATCAAATACCTAAATGGCAGCTAGTGCAATGTTTCTATGATGGATAGACTGAATGAAACCGTCAGATGATCGATGCTGCATGCGGGGGGACTTTCATGCTTCAAAATGAGCATGAAGCATGGCAATTATTTGAAAATCTTAATGAAAACTTCCTCCACCATGCTTCTTATTCTCGTCAAGCACCCCCGAGTTCTCAAAGAAAAGGGACCATTTGTCAAATAAGTCATTCTATGGACCTGTCTAGCAAGGTAGATGCATTGTCCCATAAGATTGACCAACTAATGATAGGAGGACATGTCGTTAGCTCTTCCCAAGCACAAGTGTGTGCTATCTGTTCTAGCCCATCGCATACTATTCATGAGTGCCCCTCAGCACCCCAATTCTCTGAACTCATGCTAGAACACATCAATGCTGCTCAAACCCAGCCCAGACCGGGTAATGACCCATTTTCCAGTACATATAATTCGGGATGGTGGAATCATCCAAATTTTTCTTGGAGGCAGCAAGCTTCTAATACCTCCCAACCCTTCTCCCAAAATTTTCAAAACCCTCAGAATTTTCATCTCTATCGTCCCTCAACTCAATTTTAACATCCTCCTCCTCCAACCCAAAGAAATACAGCCTTTGAGGAGAAGGTGTTGACTGCCCTTCAAGGTTTGGAGGCAAACACACAACTATTGCACTCTCACACGCAATCAATTGCTAAGCTAGAATCCCAAATGGGTCAACTAGCTAATGCATTAAACAAGCGAGAGGAAGGCAAGCTTTCAAGTCAACCAATGAGTAATCCAAGGGGACAATACGTGGCTCAAGAAACTCGATTAAATCATGAGCAAGCTAATGCTTTGACTACCCTTAGGAGTGGACGTGTAATAGATAATAAGGTTGGGGAGGATAACAATAAGGAAGGTGAAGAAGAGGAGAGGAATCTATCACATGAAAACCCAAAATCTTCTTCAGCTAGTTCACCATCTGCCACAACCCACATTCCAAAGGCCCCATTCCCTGAAGCACTTAATGCACCCACTCCCTTTGGCAAGAAGGAAACTTCACTAGAAGAGATGATGGAGGTCTTCAAACAAGTTAAAATCAACCTTCCGCTCCTTGATGCCATCAAACAAGTTCCCTCCTATGCCAAATTTCTCAAATACCTTTGCACCCAAAAGCGAAAATATAGGACACATGTGCCTAAAAAGGTCCTCCTAACTGAGCAGGTAAGTTCCATTCTCCAACACAACACCCCTCCAAAATTTAAAGATCTTGGCGCTCCCACTATTTCTTGTGTCATAGGAAATAACTCCATCGACCGAGCACTCTTAGATCTAGGGGCAAGTGTGAATCTTTTACCCTATTCAGTCTATGAGAAATTTGGGTTAGGTGAATTAAAACCTATCTCGGTATCCTTACAATTGGCTGTTCGATCTGTGAAGATACCACGGGGGATGATTGAAGATGTTCTTGTCAAGATAGACAAATTCTATTTTTCAGTAGATTTTATCGTCCTTGATATAGAACATGTGCCCAACATAAAAAAAATAAATTCCTGTGATTCTTGGTCGTCCCTTTTTAGCGACAGCCAATGCATGTATCAACTGTAGAACTGGGGCAATAGATATATCATTTGGAAACATGAAAATTAAGTTGAATGTGTTTCATGCCACTAACCAACATGTGAGGGAAGACGAGTGTTGCCTAATTGACGAAATGGATGATCTTGTAGAGGAAGCCCTTCCCTATTTCTTAGCAGATGAACCCCTAGAGGCATGCTTGGCCCATTTTGATATTGACAATTTTGATATAGACAAGGCCATAGAAGAAGTCAACATCTTACTCGACAACCAATCTCCCATGAGTTCCCTTCCTTGGAGGATCCGACCTGAACCTCTTCCCCCCATTGCTAGCGCACCACTTTGTCCTTCCATTGATTCTCCACCTAAACTTGAGTTGAAGCCACTTTCGACAACTCTTAAGTATGCTTTTCTAGGACCAAAAGATACTCTCCCTGTAATCATCGCGGCCAACTTATCTACAGAATAGGAAGTTAAACTTTTAAGGGTGCTAGAAGAGAATAAACATGCCATAGGATGGTCTGTAGCTGATTTGAAAGGGGTTGACCCCTCCGTTTGCATGCATCGAATTCACCTCGAAGACGATGCGAAGCCTATCCAAGAAATGCAAAGAAGACTCCTAACATGAAGGAGGTAGTCAAGAAAGAAGTGGTGAAGTTATTAGATGCCGGAATCATTTACCCAATTTCTGATAGTAAGTAGGTAAGTCCGACACAAGTGGTACCAAAAAAATCAGGTATCACTGTGATTGAAAATACGGAAGGAGAATTGATACAAACACGCACAACCACGGGTTGGCGCGTGTGCATTGACTACAGAAAACTCAACTCAATGACTAGGAAGGACCATTTTCCTCTACCTTTCATAGATCAAATTTTGGAACGGTTGGCTGGTAAATGTTTCTACTGCTTCTTAGATGGTTATTCTGGATATAATCAAGCACCTGTTTACCTGGACGATCAAGAGAAAACTACCTTTACCTGCCCATTTGGGACATTTGCATATAGGAGGATGCCTTTTGGACTATGCAATGCACCCGCAACTTTTCAACGATGCATGATGGCCATTTTTTCAGATATGGTGGAAAACTTTTTAGAAGTGTTCATTAATGATTTTTCAGTTTTTGGCCTATCTTTTGACGATTGTCTGGATAATTTGATCTTAGTTTTGAAAAGATGTAAGGAGACCAACCTAGTGTTAAGTTGGAAAAAGAGCCATTTCATGGTTCAAGAAGGCATAGTTTTGGGACACATCGTGTCCAAGAGGGGCATTGAAGTAGATAAAGCCAAAGTCTATCTTATTTCCAATCTCCCTCCATCCAAAACTGTGAAACAAATCCGTTTATTTCTTGGCCATGCTAGCTTCTACCGTCGCTTCATTCAGGATTTCAGTAAGATTTCCAAACTCTTGTGCAATCTTCTTGCCAAGGACACTCCCTTTGTCTTTAATGAAGCATGCAAAGAGGCATTTGAAAATCTTCGCTCGAAATTGACCACTGCATCTATCATACGGCCTCCTAATTGGACCCTTCCATTTGAACTGATGTGTGACACATCCGACTATGCCATTGGGGCAGTTTTAGGGCAACGGCTAGATAAGGTACCTCATGTCATCTACTACGCTAGTAAAGCACTCTCAAACGCACAATTGAACTACACCACCACTGAGAAAGAGTTACTAGCTGTAGTATTCGTGCTAGATAAGTTTCGATCGTACCTTTTAGGATCCAAGGTTACCGTATTCACTGATCATGCTGCCCTCCTACACCTTCTTGCAAAGGACACCAAACTCCGTCTGATTCGATGGATTCTTTTACTACAAGAATTTGACCTAGAAATTCGTGATAAGAAAGGAACTGCAAATATCGTAGCGGACCACTTATATAGGATTCTTCTTGAGCCCTCTAAAAATACCTCACCCTTACACGATTTTTTTTCAGATGAATAATTATTTGAGGTACAAGGAATGAAAATGCCATGGTTTGCAAATATAGTGAATTACCTTGCCATAGGACGAATTCCTGATGATTGGTCAACTCAAGACAAGAACCGATTCTTTTCACAAGTAAAGTTCTATGATTGGGATGATTCCGATCTATTCAAGTATTGTCCTGATCAAGTAATCCGTCGATGTGTCTCCGAATGCGAATTTCAAAGTATTCTTTCATTCTGCCATTCACAAGCTTGTGGGGGACATTTTGGGGGTAGAAAAACTGCAGCAAAAATTTTACAGAGTGGATTTTATTGGCCCACACTTTTCAAAGATGCCCATAACTTTTGCCAAACTTGTGAACGGTGCCAACGGATGGGTACCATCTCCCGTAGAGATATGATGCCTCTCAATCCTATTTTAATTGTAGAAATATTTGAAGTCTGGGGTATTGACTTTATGGGCCCTTTCCCACCATCTTTTGGTTTCGAATTCATTCTGGTAGGGGTTAATTATGTTTCAAAATGGGTAGAAGCTGTCGCAACTAAAACTAATGACCACAAGGTTGTGGTTAAATTTTTACATGAAAATATCTTTTGTCATTTTGGCACACCCTGAGCCATCATCAATGATGGGGGATCTCATTTTTACAACCGGTCTTTCGAGGCTTTGGCTCGCAAATATAACATCACCCACAAAGTTGCTACCCCATACCATCCCCAAATGAGTGGACAAGTCGAGGTGTCCAATAGGGAGTTAAAACACATCTTAGAGAAAACGGTACGTTCTGATAGGAAAGATTGGTCTCAAAGGATAAATGATGCACTCTGGGCCTACCGTACTGCCTACAAAACTTCCATTGGCATGTTCCCCTACCAATTAGTTTTTGGAAAAGCTTGTCACTTACCGGTAGAACTTGAACATAGAGCTTTCTGGGCTATCAAAAAGTTTAACTTAGACATGGCAGCAGCTGGTCTTAACCGAAAACTCCAACTAAGTGAACTTGAAGAGTTGCGCAATGAGGCCTATGAAAATGCTAAAATTTATAAAGCAAGGACTAAGGCTTTTCATAATAAAAACATTAATCGTAAGTCCTTCGAACCTGGTCAAAAGGTTTGGCTATTCAATTCCAAGTTACGACTCTTCCCGGGTAAACTTCGCTCTAGGTGGGATGGACCATTCGTAGTGAAAAAGATTTCTCCTTATGGTGCAGTAGAGATTCAACACCTCGATGGTGGAAATGTTTTAAAAGTCAATGGCCAAAGGTTAAAACCTTATGTGGAATGTGTTGCCGACGGGCAATTGATCGAATTCCTTAATTTGACGAACCCTATTTACCAAAATAATTAAGGATGCACTGTGTTTGGCTGAAGACAATAAAATTAGCGCTTATTGGGAGGCAACCCAATTCTCTTAGATTTCTTTATCATTGAGGACAATGCTAGGTTTAGGTTTGGGGGTATTTTTAAATATTTTTAAAGTATTTTTGTTTTGTTTGCATCTCTTGCATTCATTCTCACTTCACAATATCAGGTTTAGGTTTGGGAGTCTTCATCTTGATTTTCATTCAAAAAAAAAAACTTTCAAAAAAAAGTGTTCATTTTCATTTTTATAAATTGAAAAAAAAATAAAAAATAATAAATAATAAAATATATATATATATTTTACCTAATTTCCATAAATTAATGCGAGAATGATAAACACACAAGGTATATAAAATCTAAAAAGCCCAATGACTAGTCGGAAGTAATACAAATTTAAGTTCTTTTTATTAAGTCTCTCTTAGGGAGTTGTAAGCTAATTAATACTTTGGAATTTCACTACACACTGGCCGACCCTTCTAAGGTCTAGGCTCGACATTATGTTGATAGTATAGCAGCAACCTTGAACCCTGATGAATCATACTTATCTAATCTAAAAAAAAAATCATCAATAAAAATGGATTTAGTCAGGAACATCGAAAAGGGCTACCTATTGTCAAAGGTTAGGTGGGCTTGTGATGAGAACTCCGAGCATAAGTCTGTAGGGGAGTCTTGATGTCCGACACCTTGTGCCAACTGGTGTGAGAATTGTCGACTGATTGCTCGTTACACAGAAAAATCACCACAAGAGTAAAAGTGCACAATTTATACATCTTTTATATATATAAAAAAAAAAACTTTGTATTGACCTTGTAAAAGACAATAGTGTGAAAGCCGTCGTTGTAGAAATTCGAGTAAACTGGAATATTACAGATAAAGCCCGTGAGGTACTAAAGTAAACATCCACAACTCTCGAAATCCTGCAGATAAAATGATTTTGAATCAGTGAGCAGGTCCCTTTCGACCAATCTTTGGAAACTACTAGTCTTAGCAATATTTTGGAGATTCGAACCCTTAGCTTGTGTACGGTCTAGATTTCACTGAGCACTCCAGTATAAATAATTCTTACAACTCTCTAAACGGAAACTTAATGACTTCAACTTAGATTGTGTACTAACCTAGAATTTGGGCTGACTTAGTAAATAAAACCATGTGTGCTCTGAAATTCTTATCATTTATGTATCATAAATTAGATTTTAATAATAGTAATATATATATTAAAAAAATAGAAAAAAAACTTATTTTAAGATTGAAGTTTGTGGGTATCTTCACTATAAAATCTCACGAGACTATACCTCGTCCACTAGGGTTAACCTAGGGGTTTAAAGTCTTGTTGCATATGGTAAATGCAATCGTGATGCCTGCGAAAGTGAGTTAGAATTTTTTCTTTTCTAGTTTTATTTTGCTCGAGGACTAGCAAAACAGATGTTTGGGGTTGTGATAAGTGCTGAATAATTTATAATTTAGTTATCTTTCCATAGCACTTATCAATGTTCTTAAACTGATAAATACGTATTTTATCATGAAATTGAATAATCATTTAAATAAATTTAAAATATGGTAAGAAGTAGATAATTCTTTTCTTAAACCAGACTCTGAACTTGTCTCTCTCTTGATTGCAATCTTGTGTTGACCCGGTTTGGTAACCTGATAGAGTTGTAATCAAGCTAAGGTTATAATTAAATGGATTTTGGTCCTGAGTAGATTGAAAGTTATAATTAATTATTTTTGTATGGGAAAAATATTTGATTAACCCTTCTTATTAAGTCACGGTCTTGTTTATTTTATTTGGTCGAGTTCAGTCTGAAGCAGTTTAACGAGAATTAAATTTAAATGACATTGGACTCGAGGACAAGTCAATGATCATGACCCACCTCAAATCCAAAGCCAATTCTCCTATCCTTCCCAGATCAGCAGCCATCCAACGGACTTGCCATTCTTTCTTTACCAGCTAAAACAAGGGAGACCTTTATGCCGTTGATTTCAAATCCTCCTCAGCACACCAAAGCTTCCTAGATCCTCGTTTCAAAGCAACGCTCCCAAATCCTCCGCGATCGATTCCCAGCTCCAAGCCGTGATCGGCTTCCACCAGCCTTCCATTCCTCTTCTCCCGCGATGCATCCAGCCAGGCGTCTTCCGCATCCAGGTAGCTACGACATCGTCTTCATCCCCGGGTGTTCCGCCAGCGACCGCTCCTCCGCGATCCCAGCCGGCTGCAATCAACGAGCCGTTCCAAACGCCCAGCAGTCGAGATTCACGTCCTCCGATCAGCCCATTCCAACCAGCGACCGAGTGGAAGATCAATCTCCTCCGCGATCATCGTCCGCCCAGCCACCAGCTGCCGAATCACAGAAATGGCGTTCCGCCTCTTCCTCTTCCGGATTCCCATCGATCCTCTGATTGGCTCCTTCCAGCGTATCCCCTGCATTCGTGAAGGAAATCCCAGCAGCCTGTGATTCAGCCCTCCCGCATCAAGCGAAGGATCACGCATCCATGTCGGGATATGTATTCAACCCCTTCTCCCGTCTGTATTCATCTTCCACGGACCACTCTTCCGCGACCAGCTCCCATGATCCTGCCGTTAATGTGCATTCCGCCCAAGGATCATGCATCTGTTCCCCTGGATTCATTGCCAGGGAGAGATCTATATAAAGGGTGGAAGAAGAGAGCCGGTGGGAGGGGGGAGAAAAAGGAAGAACAGGGCTTGCTCTGTTCGGTGAAGAGAGGAGAAAAAAGGGCCGAACCAGAGAAAAAGAAAAAAAAAAGAAAGAAAGGAGGGGGGAGAGAATATTTTGGGATATTTTGGGAATAGAGGGAGCGGAAGATTTTCATATGAAGATGGGAGGTCGTCCGGAAGCTATGCGCGGCTGAATATCTAATCTAGGGCTGGATGAAGCCCTAGCAATGTAATAGGGCATTTGTAGTTCTTACCCTTTTATTTTTTTTGGAGCTTGTTTAAATTCTAATCTTCAATAAAATACTCTTTTATGATATTTAAACTTTGAGCATGCTATTTACTATTCATGTTTGCTAAAGTAGTCTAAGATGGTCCATGCCTAGGAAGATGAGGTACTGCACTGTAGGTTAGCATAATTAGGCAGTCACTTTTTGCTATACCTAAGATGGATCTTCCTAAAACTCTTTACGTTTTTATTTTAAATGGCTTGTAGCCAATTTGCATGCCTCTCCAAAGGATAAAAAAATTAAGAACACATACCCTGATGCAATGTTATGTGGTGGATGAAAGAGTAGATGCCCTATAAGCCAATCATTTGATGGGTTTCTCTTTGTAATCCTCCAAATCATGTACTTTGACACTTGATATATATCAATAAAGGCATTGTGTTTCATCATTTGCTGCTTATCTATTTTATTATTGGATGATGAACCCCATAAATTAGGACATTGGTTTTAGGGTTATGATGAGATCATACCAGTGAGACCTAAAATTCTAAAATCCTAATTTAGAATATTCCCAGTCAAATTGGTATATTGAGTCGGGGATCAATATTACTGGAAAGACTGGCACATCTTATGTATGCTCGATGTAGAGGGTGATTGATCTCACAATCACTTGTGTGAGACACTAATACAAAGATGTGGGTGCTCATTAGAGGAATGAGTTCACTGAAATGACCAGTCATGAGAACATCTTATGGATTCTTACTTAATTGTCAAAAGATGGTTCTCATAGTGGGAGTTGTGCAAGTGATCCTTAGACCTGAGATCACCATGGTACCTTGTGCACTTGAAGCTATGTTTTGGTTTACCCTCATTCACGACATTGCGTTGTGTACGGAGTATTCTGAATATGGTGAATTTTGTACGAAGGTTGTGAGTAGGTCAACAAGGAATCAGTCACTTCTAGTAAGAGAAGGTAACATCCTACTTACTCTAATCTTATGATGATAAAAGAAGCCTTTGATCAAAGCAAAATGAATATTAGAAAGAGTTTCTAATGTTTCATTGTTTGAATTATCATATAAAAGATTGAGAGAGACATGAATAAGTGATTGAGTTTGATATTGATCCATACTCATGCACTTATTCAGGATGTAGTATGACTGAGAGATTGAATTGCACAGTAACTTGCCACTGAAGGGTATGTTTGGATTTGTCCAATACATTCCTCATCTTCCAGGTAGACATGATATGTTGCTAGACGTCAATCATGTCTTGTGGGTTGATCGGGTCAAAGAATTTGATTAGATCAAAGCATCAGAAAGGTTCTGATTGCTAAGTCAGGTTTAGCACTAAATTGAACCTAAATTGGATTAGAGGTATTCTAATCAGGTTAGGTCAACTTGCACCTGCACCTACTGCTGGCTAAGATAAGGAACCCAATGGGTCACACACAAGGGAATTGACCAAGGGTCTAATTGGATTAGATCATGTTTGCAAGATGAACATGCTAGCACGTGTTGCAAACCCTAGCTCCTGATTCAAATTAAATTCGAATCCGATTCTTAGATTAGGTTGATCTAATATGATTAAATCATGACCTAATATAGGTTAGCCAAGAGTTGGAACCCATTCGGCTTTAATTAGACCTGATTTAATTAGGTTTAATGTTTTCTTTAAGTTGGTTAAACCCAATTGGATTGGGTTTGATAGGGTCTTCACTTTTGGACCATTGGATCGCTCCCTAGATGAAGGATCTAGTCCACTGGTTGGCGCCTTATTCTGGACCACTGGATGGCTCTCTGGATGAAAGATCTGGACTGTTGCTCAGCGCCTGAATCTGGACCACTGGATGGCTCTCTGGATGGAAGATCTGGACCGTTGCTCAGCGCCTGAATCTGGACCATCGGTGATGGCATCTTGCTTCTGGACCATTGGATGGCACTCTGGATGATGATGCCTTGATCTGGACCATTAGATGGTGCCTAGATCTGGACCATTGGCTTTGGTTCACTGCATTTGGGCCCTTGGATCATCAGGATTTAAGAGGAAGACATGAGAAAGAAGTTGATACACCCTTCTCCTTAGCACCCCATCATGATGGGATGCCTCTCTTGGCACATGCCTCATCATGATGAGGTGTGTGGATGGGATGCATCCCTTTATGATGCATCCCTCCATCTCTTATAAATAAGGAGGTGCCTTGGGGTTCTAAAAATCATCAAAGAAAAAGTCTCTCCTTCTCTCTCCCTTATCCCTTCTTTCTTACAAGCCTCTCTCTTTTGTCCTAACCCAAGACAAGAGGGTCTTCTTTAGGACAAAAAGGCTAGTGAATGTTTTAGAGGTAGAAAGGAAGAAAGAAGTGAAGAAAAATCAGCCAATTAAATTCTTTGGAAGGATTGAACAATTAGAATCAAGTTTTGGTGGAGCTAGAGTCTTGAACCCATTCCTGAGTGGATCAACATCGGAGGGTGAATATTTGGGCACCTTAGGACATCTTCAGACATATTGGATATAGCGTGATAGGTATTCTTCTATACCAAGATTATATTTTCTACATTATTTGGTTATACTATTAAGGCGATCTTGGCTTATTAGGGTTTCATATAATGGGTTTTATAAGAAAATTTTATAATTCCGTATCTTCCGCTGCGCCCTAGGGCACTGACTGGTCCCAACAGTGGTATCAGAGCCACCCTTAATCAGTTTAACCAAATGATAATACATGCTATTATCTTGATGCTATGAGATAGCTAGGTTGTTTGTATGCATGATTAGTTTATGCTATGAGATAGTGTTATATTCATGTTGTAGCACAGTATAATTGCTAGTACTAAATTATAGAATGTGCAATGAGACCAATATAGTAGTATGAAAACTTTGGGCTAACCCATTCTGGAACAATCGACTCAGTTGGTGTCTAGGAAGGAAGCCACAGGTGGTTACTTAATTAGGACCTCACCCTCTGAGTGAGGGGTGCCTCCCACCTGCTTTCCTGGCCAATTATTTGATTGTTCTTTATGGTTGAGCTTAATGTTAGTAAGATACTACTATTTGAAAGCCCTCACTAAATTCATAATTAAGTCGTAGTGTTAATTGCTTTAAGCTGAGCCATTCTGAATCAATTGACTGAGTTGGTGTCTAGGAAAGAGGCTACAGGTGGCTATTTAATTAGGACCTTACTAAGTAAGGAGAGCCTCCCATCTGCTTACCTGGCCAACTATTTGATTGACCTCCATGGAAAAGCTAATTGCTGATATAACACTATAAAGGTCCTTCCTTCATGCTTAGATATTATTATGTCAATATCTACGCTAGCTTGTTGTGATTCCCACAAGGCTAGTATTAGGAATTGATATTGTAATATCTTGGTGCATATGATGCATATGGCATATTTTAATATGTTGCCTTGTTGTGATTCCCACAAGGGCAGCATTATTCAAATATGACTGTATAAAAATGAAGGATTTGACTTAACTAGACACAATAGTTTGTTGTGATTCCCACAAGACTATATGTGTGCTAGAGGACATAATAAAGTTGGGAATTGCATGGGATGCAATTGGAAAGAGTTTCCTACCTTTGAACTTATAAGGGCTTGTTGTGATTCCCACAAGGTCTTTTATAAGGAATTTGGATCTCAACCCCACTAAGAAAATTAGTATTTTCTCGTTCATCATACTTGAGGGTTATGATATTCGAGGGTTATGATATTCGATAAAAATAGTGGGAGTAACAATTAGATAAAGTCCTTGTCTGATTGAATACATGTCATCATGATTGGTCTGCTTATATTAGTGTTCTTTGTAATTATAGATTAATTCTGCAAAAATGGCATCTTCACTCTCACTTAGAGGTATCTTAGATACAAAAAAATTGACTGGTCCCAACTATGTGGACTGGTTGAGAAATTTAAAGATTGTTCTCACACAAGAAAAACTTTCCTACATTCTTGAAACCCCTGACCTAAGGTCAGCAGGGGAAGATGCAACTGAGGAGGAATTGGCCACATATTGTATGTGGAAAAATGACAGTTTGACTGTCAAATGTATCATGCTTGCTTCTATGAATAATGAATTGCAGAGGCAGCATGATAGCATGGATACTCACTCCATACTCCTTAACTTGAAGGAGTTATATGGTGAGCAGAGCAGAACTGCTAGATATGAGATATCTAAGCAGTTGTTCCGTGCTAGAATGATCGAGGGATCGTCTATGCAAGACCACTGTTTAAAGGTTATAGACTTAATCACTCGATTAAGTCAACTTGGTTTTGCTATGGACAGTGAGCTCAGTCAGGATTTGATCCTGCAATCACTACCCGACTCATTCTCGCAGTTTGTCGTGAATTATCACATGAACAAACTGAATTCCTCCCTGCCTGAGCTTCTAAATATGCTGAAAACAACAGAGTCTCACATCAAGAAGGACAAGGGTCCGATCCTTCTTGTTGGTGAGAGCTCAAAGAAGAAGTCGGGCAACAAGGGTTCAAAGAAAAAACTAAACCCTAAGAGTCGCATCAAAAAGAAGAAGGGAAAGAAAATCTCTGGACCCGGTACCTGTTTCCACTGCGGCAAGACGGGGCATTGGAAAAGGAACTACAAGAGCTTTCTTGCAAGTGTGAAGCCTGATGCAAGTGTTGCATCAAAAGGTATGTTTTTATTACATGCCAATATGACATTAAGTTCTTCTGATTCTAATTCATGGGTATTGGATACCGGTTGTGGTTCTCACATATGCAAATCTTTGCATGGACTGCAGAAAATTAGAAGTCTGAAGAAAGATGACTTCGAGCTATATGGCGCTGGAGGAGAATCCATCCAGGCTGAAGCTGTTGGCACCTACATAATAGAGCTACCCTCTGGGAAGTTCTTGAAGCTAGAAGACTATTATTTTATGCCAAAAATCATTAGAAATGTAATTTCTGTTGCCCAAGGTGACAACCCAAGAGGGGGGATGAATTGGGTTTTCTAAAAATTATGTTTCCTAATTTTTACTTTGAATTGAATGCAGCGGAATGATAAGATATTATTTTCTTAAGCTCTAGGCAATTATAAGTAAAGCAGTGGAAAATTAAGCTAGAGCAATTATACTATGGCTTTAGGGTGCAATTGATCTAAAATTAACTTATAGTTGTATGATCAATTTTAATCTATGTGTATGGTAAGAATGGAGTGAAAGCTAAGCAAATTCTAAACAATCACTTATAACTCTATAGAAAACAAAGCTAGAGATATTACACAATCAAGTATGAATGTAAGGCATGAAATACAAGAGATAAGGCATCACAAACACAAAGATGTATAGTGGTTCGGTGCACCCCAGCACCTACATCCACTCCCCAAGACCTCTTGGGAATTTTACTATAATCCCTTAGATTACAGCCGGTTGTTTTACAAGCTCACAACCCAACTTGTTGTTTTGCGAGATCACAACGAACTCGGTCGGTTTTCACAAGCTCACCGACTAGAACCAACCGATTGTTTTTCCGGATTCACAATCAAACCCAGTTGGTTTTCCAAAAGGCTCACCAACCACAACCTTACAACGATTATTTTCCGGATTCACAATCAACCCAGTTGGTTTTTCCAAAGGCTCACCAACCACAACCTTACTACGTTGGTTTTCCCTTTGGCTCACCAACAAACCTTAACCCCTTGATTCAATCCCTTGATTGAATCAAGTTACAAGATATTAGAACAAGAGTTTAAATCAAATACAAGCTTCTCAAATAAGCAAATATAGCAAATATAAACAAGTAAAGTAAAGAGAAGAAGCCCTCAAACAAATTTGTAGATGAAGGAACTCGGCTTCTTCTTTACTTGACCCTCTTCTGATTTTGCACGAAGTAGAGGATCACCGAGGCAGCACACAGTTGGAGAGGAAGCTTTGGGATTCACTTGGATGCTCTTCTTCTCTCTCTTTTACTTTGAATGGCCCTTTTGTACTTTTGGAAGATTTCTCTTGTAATCTCTTTGAAATCTCTTCCCTAAATGTTCTCTCCTACTTTCATAACTTGTTCCCTAGCTCTCCTCTTGATTTTATAGCTTTAGAGGGAGTGGAAACAAAAATCTACCCGTTAGAGACAAAAATAGAGCCGTTGGAGTTGAGAAAAAACTAGCCGTTATGCCTCCCAGCGTGTTAGAGTCGACTCGGCTAAAGTAGGAGTCGACTCGAGCACTGTAGCACTGAAAATCAACTCTCTGTTTTTTGTCTGTTTGCCGTTCTGGAGTCGACCTGCAGTCTCAGAGTCGATCTCGGAGTCGACTCGAGCACTGTACACTGAAAATCAACTCTCTGTTTTTTTTTGTCTGTTCTCAGTCGGAGTCGACTCGTAAGGTTCCGGAGTCGACTCGAGCACTGTTCCTTGAAACTCCAGAGTGCCAGAGTCGACTCTGAACTTCCAGGAGTCGACTCGAGGACTATTCTTTTAAATCTTTCTTTGAATTTGCTCCTCCAACTTGAATCCTTTGAACTTGAAACTTGAGCCAATGAAGTGTAGCTTTCTTCCAACTCTTCTTGAGAGCTTTTGAGGCCTTCTTGTGTTTATCCAACTTGCAATGTTCCTTGCAAAACAAATTATCTTTCTTCTTGCAACACACACATTAGTATTTATACTTCAAGGTTTTGTGATCATCAAAATCAATCTTTAAATCAATCTTTGGGTCATCAGTCTCCCCCTTTTTTATGATGACAAA
Source organism: Phoenix dactylifera (assembly GCF_009389715.1). NCBI lineage: Eukaryota > Viridiplantae > Streptophyta > Magnoliopsida > Arecales > Arecaceae > Phoenix > Phoenix dactylifera. Next base: position 18,659 of record NW_024068276.1, read on the forward strand.
ACTTGGAGTATATGCAATATAAAATATATTGTGTTCTAGAAGTAATGCATAGCTAAGTTGCATGAAGTAGAAAATATATATCTTTAAAATATACTTCATGATAATGCTTTAGATTTAATCAACTTAACATAATCAACATATAAAGCATTACGAGCATATACTCAGATATTTCTCCCCCTTTTTGACAACATCAAAAAGGTTGCAAGATAGTGTAACATAAAGCACAAAGATAATAATACTCAATTATGTCTTTTTCTTATTGTACTCTGATTTTCAGTTAATGCATGTCAAATTATTGCAAGAATATGAATCATATAACTCAAGGCAATAATGTTAGAATAAGACTAATGAGCATAGATCAGAGCCAATTAAGATAATTTCAGAGCAGAACACATCGAATGTGATTCCAAAGATAGTTTTCAAATCAAGTGTAGGTGGAATCTTTCTTAAGTTAATTCAAGAAGTACCACGAATGATATTCAAAGAAAGCACGAATGAAAATCTAACCTCTCTTCAATAATAAGTATGAAAGCTTGTTCATTCAAGATCTTTTGCCCAATATATTAAGTATCTTAGCAACATGAGAGCAATTTAACTAATTTTCAGAGTATAAGAGCAATATATTAAGTATGATTGCAAAGTTCTTTTATGATGTAAAAATATTGTGGCATAAATACCAAAACATGAATTCATGCAATTTATGATATATCTTAGAGCATACATAAAATTCAAAGCTTTGAAGGTTCTTTTAAAGCTCTTTTAAAGACTTTATTCCTTTAAAAAAATATTTTGGCACATATAATAATGAATTGGCACAAAATTGAAGTTCTAAAGAACAAGCCAATAAGAATTCATTAGTGAATTCCAAAAATAGGTTTTCTAAGAGATACTCAAGAAAATTCAACACATTATTCTCTCCCTTTTTCATTAAATTAGAGGCTCTTAAGATCAACTATTTGAATTGCAATTTGGTTCATGATTGATGCATAAGATATACTAACCAAATAACAAGCCTCAAGGTGTATCGTAAAGATTTTCAGATTAAATTTCAGATGATACATATTGGAGAGTATTAGGATCACTTTTCATTTAGTATTCTTTCTCTCTCCTTTGGTTATGGATTTATGCGAGTAAGTTCCATATGATCTTTCCTTCTGAAATTTTCTTTCTCCTCCTTAATTGATCGTTCCATTTAAGAGTTTAGAATTTAAGATAACGTTCAATAAAATTGTCAATCTCGAAAATATATTTTTCTATAAATTTCAGCATATTTTCATAAGACTCAAGGTTTGAGATAAGACAACCTTTATAGAACTCAACTCAAGGCAAGCAATGGCAATACAAAGAGGTTTATCAAAATCAATCCATAAAACATTCAAGAAATGCATCAAGTGATGGTGGCTTTTGAATAAGATGTAAAATCTTGATATGTCTAAGCTCCCCCTCAAAAGATGCATTCTTCTTTAATCTTTTTTTTTTGTTGAATTTCAGATTTTAATGATAAGCATAAATAAAAACAGAAATTCTATGATATCAAGAATGTAGAGTGATCTAGATTTATTCAAAATTTATAGCAATCACTCTTTTTAATCCTTCAACAACAAGTTATGCTTTCTCTTAATCTTTGAGAAAATGTATAAAAATATTAATCAGAAAATGATTCATTTGAAGCTCAATTTCTTTCAAAAGCATTTATATTTTCTTTCTTTTAAGAATCATTTGAGTGAGCTGAAATATTTCTAGCTTTAAGATCATTCACTCCTTTTTTTAAAATATATATATATTTTGATAGAAGTCTTTAATAATGTAGGGAGAAAAAAAACATATACATGATCATTGAGGTATATATTTATAGAACTCAATTTCTTTATCATAGTTTTTCAGCATTGTATACATGAATCACAATAAATCTTTTTAATATCAAAATAAAATCATATATTTAAGAATATTTGTTTGCAATCAAGATCATTGAAAAATACATCACTTAAACCAATTTTAGTACAATTTAAAGATAAGAAATGATATGTTTCGGATGCGTATCGGAGCAATCAACCAAAGCATCAAAATTAATTCTGTTTTTCTTAAGTTAAGATTTTTATTTAGGAATCATATTGAGTTATTCTTCTGAATATTGCGATCATTGAAACATATAACTAAGGTTACAAAAATATAACGATATAAGCATTTTTAAATTAAGTTTAAGCTTTTATACAAAATCGGATTCTGAACTTCATAAAGATTCTCAAGGAGGCTTTCAAGGTTGTAATTTGAGATATGTATCTTCCACATTGTAGCTTATCTTAAATCATTACGATTGAAAACACATATTTCAAACATATTAGAGCATATTCAGAATCTTTGTATTTAATGTTGAGTTTTGGTACGAATTAGAACATTATATACCAAAGTTAGGCAAGTTGAAGGATAAAACAAAATCAATTCATTTTGCCTAAATAGAGATATCCTTCTCTTCTCCTTTTTACAAATATATTCAACTTTCAGATTTTAAAGATGATTATGAACGACAAATCTGAAATTTCTTTTCAATAATATCCAAAAAAATTTATATAGTATTTCAAACATTCAATCAAATTATCCAAGCATGAAGCATTACAAAATATTGAGAACCCATAATTCAAAACATCATGCCACATGCAAAATATATTATGTGTTAAGTCATGCATTAAAATATTAAGAATAAGCAAGTCAAGGATCAAAATCAATTCTTTTCAAATAAACTTTCCCTATTTAAATATAATCTTGCACTGATTTCATCCTTAAGGTGTGTTTCCAAGTGACTAAAACTTGACTTGATTCTTCTTATATACTTTCATTTACTTTGTCATTCATTTTCTCTTTTTTTGAATTTCTTTTCTTAACCGATTAATGAACATTTTGATATTGTTTTTCGTTTTTACTTTCTTATGCTCTATACTCTATTTGCTTCCTATCTGGTGGAGTTGGAAGGGGCACGAGGTACTACCACTAACCTCCCTCTTGTGCCGTCCCTAATATACCCTACACCGAATAGTTGGGTCAAATAGTACCGGGTACTACCACTAGCCTCCCCATTGGCACCATCCCTATGATGAGCAATATAGAAAGGTTAAAAAATTTACTTCAAACTCCTCCTGTTTAAATGTAATTGATTAAGAATTTTATCTCTTCCCAAAAAAATGCTCACACAAGTCTCACAAATGTACCGAATATATTATGCTTGTTTTGCTTTTTCTTAAGATTGGAGTATTTGCCTTTACTTAAATTTTTACTTCCCTTGAATAATGTTCATTTTCTTTTCTTTATCTCTCTTTCTTTTTGTTATTCTCAAGTAATTTACATGAAAGAGCAGAATAAAGAAATAATCAAATGTATCATATAGAGGTATATCATGCAAACAATATTTTCATTATGCTCAAGAATTCATAGCCTCTCACAAGTCATTTTAAATCAAAATTTTAAGCATAAACTTGTGTATTTCATGGTTATGACATAGGCAAAGATATGTTTTAGTTTGGGCAAACCATGAAACAATTTCTAAAAGCATAAGTCAATCAATACATATATAGACATGATATCAAGAAATTAATATTCAAAGATTTTAATCATGCCACAATAAGATATAAGTTATTGACTTCGCTCAGCTAATTTATGAGAGAGGTATCTAAAATTACCGATTCATTCTGCATTCTCCAAGTCAAATACCTACTAGATTTCTTATGTATGAACTTTTGGTTGAAGAAGGTCCTCTCTCTTGTTTGCATGTGAATGTTTATTGTATCTTACGTGGAGATATCCTTCAAGTTGAAATCTCTCATTTTTTTGCTCAAGGATCCTGCATTATTAACAAAATTCTTTTTTTTCTTGAAAGAAAGTCATTAGTTTCTTCAAGATACAAAACATTCATATAGCATATTTCTTAACTAGGTGACTCAATCATAAGATATGACAATAATTGAATGTTGAGTCACTTTACTCAAGAGATTGCCTAAATATAAGCAAACACATGTCACTTGAACTAAAGAGATAGTTTCATTAACCAAGATGGTTCAAGGACAAGCATGTGAAGCAATAGGAAGATTCATCAAGGTCAAATCAATTTTTTATTTTCAGAAACAATTTAGCTTAGATCCTATTTGCTTAAGATAATTATCAATAAGATATGCTAGCTAGGTTTTAATCAATTTATCTTAAACAGTTGTTTCTATCAAAATTCAGATTAGGATTCATTTGTTATCAATAAAATATGATTCATTAGAGTTAGATTGAAGTCTTGCACAAGTGCACATAATGAGCATACAATCTGGTCTACTAGCTGTATGATAAAATAATTATTCTATCATGCTTCAATACAGCTTTAAAACAATAGATCTACTTTGCTCATCCTTTTCAAATTCTACAAGATGGGGTCATAGACATACCTTCTTCATGCCAAACTTCTATAAGAGTTTTTTTGTGGACTAACTTTGGTCAATGAAGATCCTCTTTCTTGTTTGTCTTAATTTGGAGTTCAAGAAAAAATGTTAATTCATTCATTATACATATTTCAAACTCACTTTGTATGAGCTTAGTAAAATCTCCATATAAATCTTCATAGTAGAACCAAAAATGATGCCATCAATGTATGCTTTGAGCAAGCAAGATATCACAAATTCTTCTTTTTAATGTATAGATTTATCATTATTACTTTTTATCAAAAAGTTACTCAAGCTTTTATATATCATGCTTTTGATGCTTGTTCCAAATCACATATTGCTTTATCATATTTGTAATGAGTGTTTTCAAATAAGGTGGTTATTTTACATAGATCTTTTCTAATGAAATAACCACATAGGAGTGCATTCTACACATTCATTTGACAGAATATAAAACTCATAAAGCAAGCAAATGATAATGGTGATCTCTACTTCTAATCATGCAAGAATTTCATTAAGATCTATTTTATCTTTTCTTGATTTAGTCTTTTAGTAGTCATCAATTTTTTTTCATTAAGTGCATTTCTGAAAAACTCAATTTGGTTCTAATTATTAACACGTTTTCAGATTGTTATATGTAAAAGATTAACCATATACATATATAATTTGATTTTAGTATCTTGATAATAAATCATTAGTCTCATAAAGAATAAAATGAATTGATATTTCTACAACTAGAATCTTTTCATTGAATGTTTTATATGCATTGCTTGATGAATGATATCCAAAGATAGAAATATCTTTATCAGATTTGGCATTATTTTCAAAAGACCATATCAAGCATAACATATACTACTGAAAAATATGAAAGATATGCAATAGATCATTTTCTATTTTTCAGAAGATCAAATGGAGTTTTCATCAAAAATAGATCTAATAGAAACCATATATATGACAAGCAATGATGATAGCTTTTAACAAAAAATCATTTAAGTAGATGACTATCATACAACATTGCCTTTTTCATTTCTTCAAGGATTCTATTAATCCTATTTTACTTATGGTGTTCTTGGTGCAGAAATAATTTTATTCAATATTATTTTCTGTGCACAACTTAATACAAAATTGGTTTTCAAAACTATGCTATGATACTTCTTTATTTTCATAGTTTGCAAACCTTTTTTATTTGAACCCTTTTTATGAGTTTGTGCCAATGTAGAAAATATTTCAATTTGAGTGCCAAGAATAAAACTAATGTAAGCTTTTGAAAACTTAGTGATGGAAACAACATCTTTAGATTTAGAAATTGATTTTTGTTTATTTTCTTAGTTAACATGCATAGCAAACTTTGACCTTTCAGAAGATAATCTAAGTAAGCCAATGGCAAGGTCTTTTGAGATTAAGTACATACTAGCATGAGTTGATTTTATATGCCAAAGATGGTTTCTTTAATCTTGGTATTCATAGTGCATATATTCAAAGGCATACCAAGTACACATTTTCATATCTATGATCAATAAACAATAATGCCATGGATAAAAACTCTCAATCAAGCATATAGAGAATTCATAGAGTTATTCTTAATAAATTGATTTATCATTTAGCAACTTATCCAATAGTGAGTAAAGTATACTATAAAATGAAGTGATTTGATTATATTTCCAAAAGTATTTTCTATATCACAAAATTGATCAATACTTGCAATTCATATTTTAATCAAATACTAAAGCAAAAATAATGATGAGAAGCAAGGGTTATTGATTTCATTATTATTATTTTTTTAATTACTTTTCATAAGTATATTTTAAGTTTCATTTTTTGACGTGTGTCTAGAACACCCATTTGTATGAAAGTTCTATTTGTTCCATGCGTATCTTGGCACACCTACATCTACATCCTCATATTTTCATGTTGGGTACCCAAGCTTGCTTGGGTCCTTGAGAGTTAGGACATATAGTTCCTTTTGGAACCCAAATTTGTTTAATTTTAATAACTTTACCACTTGATTTAATTATGTTAGAACGATAGGTAAAGGTGTTATGCCCATTCTTTTCATGCTTGAAATAAATTATCTTATTTAATGGTTTGCTTGGTGAATTGATAACCTTTTTCTCTAGAGATTTATTGTTAAGTAAAGGAGTCAAGCCAAGTTTTGATTTATCATAAGCAACATATTGGCTTTCAAACATCATTTTTAATCTTTCTGAACTTACAGTGAATTTGTTAATAAAAGATTTTAATTGGTTAATTTCTTTACTTAAGTTTTGATTTTCTTTAATTAAACTCTGATTTTTTTGAATCAATTGTTCTAAATTTAATCTTAAGCTTTCATTTTCAGAATTTAGTTTATCTTATATTTCATCACTAGAATTTCTTTCTTTTGAAATTTTCAGATTTAGTTTCTTAAGATCTTTATTCTTCATAGCTAATTTTCTACATTCACCATACAAATTATGAAAAGCATTTAATAATTCATTATAAGGGAATTCTTCTTGAAAATCATTTGATGTAAAAGTAGATTCAGATTTTACCTTATCTTTTTGTGCCATAAAGCACAAGTTAGTTACCTCTTGTAGTTCTTTGGAGCTAATATCATCATTGTTGCTCCTAGCTTTTATTTCCTTGCTTGACTCTTCCTTGGTCAAGGCTTTCTTCCTTTTTATCTCTTTCTTTCTTTCTTCTTGCTTCCTCTTCTTCTTTGTCTTTAGGAAGCTTTTGAAATTTTTTGTTGTTCTTTCTTCCTCAAGTCGACTCGGGTTTACTTGGAGTCGACTCGACTGACTTGAGAGTCGACTCGAGATCTTCGGAAGACGTCTCGTTCTCAGAGGCCTAAAAGATGATTCTCTGTCTTTTGAACTTGTCTGCCTCGGAGTCGACTCGGGCCTTGTTGGAGTCGACTCGGCTAACTTGGGGGTCGACTCTGAAATACTTGGAGTCGACTCGTTCACAGGATCTCCAAGACTGAGTCTCTGCCTTTCAGACTGTTTTTTTCTAGGAGTCGACTCGGACAAACTGGGAGTCAACTCGGCTAATGTGAAAAATTCTGCAGTCTCATTGTTAGTATGCAATTGAAGCACATGTGAGTTAATCTGAGATTTATCATAAATATTTCTTAAAGTATCCCAGATTTCTTTAGCAGATAAGCATGCAGAAATCTTATGAAATATAGTTTTATGGATAGCACAATATAGAATGTTCATAGCATTAGCATTCAATTGTGCTAAGTCTTTTTCATTGACAGCTTGAGAGTGTGTGTGAAGATCATTTATTGTGATATTCCATAAATCATAGTTTTGTGATTGAATAAAAATGCGCATGCATGCTTTCTAATGTGTGTAGTTTATGCCATTAAATAGTGGAGGTCTATCAATTAATTGTTTCTCTCCTAGAAAACTATCTATTTGAGTTGTCATGATCTTTGGCTCTTGATCGTAAGATCAACAATTAATTTTAGAGCACCTGCTCTGATACCACTTGTTTCCCAAGGTGACAACCCAAGAGGGGGGGTGAATTGGGTTTTCTAAAAATTATGTTCCCTAATTTTTACTTTGAATTGAATGCAGCGGAATGATAAGATATTATTTTCTTAAGCTCTAGGCAATTATAAGTAAAGCAGTGGAAAATTAAGCTAGAGCAATTATACTATGGCTTTAGGGTGCAATTGATCTAAAATTAACTTATAGTTGTATGATCAATTTTAATCTATGTGTATGGTAAGAATGGAGTGAAAGCTAAGTAAATTCTAAACAATCACTTATAACTCTATAGAAAACAAAGCTAGAGATATTACACAATCAAGTATGAATGTAAGGCATGAAATACAAGAGATAAGGCATCACAAATACAAAGATGTATAGTGATTCGGTGCACCCCAGCACCTACATCCACTCCCCAAGACCTCTTGGGAATTTTACTATAATCCCTTAGATTACAGCCGGTTGTTTTACAAGCTCACAACCCAACTTGTTGTTTTGCGAGATCACAACGAACTCGGTCGGTTTTTACAGGCTCACCGACTAGAACCAACCGATTGTTTTTCCGGGTTCACAATCAAACTCAGTTGGTTTTTCCAAAGGCTCACCAACCACAACCTTACAACGATTGTTTTCCGGGTTCACAATCAACCCAGTTGGTTTTTCCAAAGGCTCACCAACCACAACCTTACTACATTGGTTTTCCCTTTGGCTCACCAACAAACCTTAACCCCTTGATTGAATCAAGTTACAAGATATTAGAACAAGAGTTTAAATCAAATACAAGCTTCTCAAATAAGCAAATATAGCAAATATAAACAAGTAAAGTAAAGAGAAGAAATCCTCAAACAAATTTGTAGATGAAGGACCTCGGCTTCTTCTTTACTTGACCCTCTTCTGATTTTGCACAAAGTAGAGGATCACCGAGGCAGCACACAGTTGGAGAGGAAGCTTTGGAATTCACTTAGATGCTCTTCTTCTTTCTCTTTTACTTTGAATGGCCCTTTTGTGCTTTTGGAAGATTTCTCTTGTAATCTCTTTGAAATCTCTTCCCTAAATGTTCTCTCCTACTTCCATAACTTGTTCCCTAGCTCTCCTCTTGATTTTATAGCTTTAGAGGGAGTGGAAACAAAAATCTAGCCGTTAGAGACAAAAATAGAGCCGTTGGAGCTGAGAAAAAACTAGCCGTTATGCCTCCCAGTGTGTTAGAGTCGACTCGGCTAAAGTAGGAGTCGACTCGAGCACTGTAGCACTGAAAATCAACTCTCTTTTTTTTGTCTATTTGCAGTCCTGGAGTCGACCTGCAGTCTCGGAGTCGATCTCGGAGTCGACTCGAGCACTGTAGCACTGAAAATCAACTCTCTGTTTTTTTTTGTCTGTTCTCAGTCGGAGTCGACTCGTAAAGTTTCGGAGTCGACTCGAGCACTGTTCCTTGAAACTCCAGAGTGTCAGAGTCGACTCTGAACTTTTAGGAGTCGACTCGAGGACTATTCTTTTGAATCTTTCTTTGAATTTGCTCCTCCAACTTGAATCCTTTGAACTTGAAACTTGAGCCAATGAAGTGTACCTTTCTTCCAACTCTTCTTGAGAGCTTTTGAGGCCTTCTTGTGTTTATCCAACTTACAATGTTTCTTGCAAAACAAATTATCTTTCTTCTTGCAACACACACATTAGTATTTATACTTCAAGGTTTTGTGATCATCAAAATCAATCTTTAAATCAATCTTTGAGTCATCAATTTCAATTCCTTTGTTGCTTAAGAAAGGATTCGAAATAAATGGAAAGAGCAATGGTTGCTCTATTTCTTTATCTAATGAGTATTATTGTCATGGCACTATGGAAAATGGTCTTTTAGTATTTTGTCTTAATAATGTTATGTTTTATATTGGCAAAGATAATAAAAGAAAAAGAGAGAATATTAATAATACCCTCCTCTGGCATTACCGATTAGGTCATATTAGTGAAACAAGGTTACACAAGTTGTATAAAGATAAATTCTTTGATCCTTATGATTTTGAATCATTAGGAACTTGTGAATCTTGTCTTATGGGTAAAATGACCAAGTCTCCATTCTCGGAACATGAAGAAAGGGCAAGTGAGTTGTTAGAACTCGTACACACTGATGTGTGTGGTCCTATATCAACTCCAGCTAGAGGTGGATACTCTTACTTCATCACATTTATTGATGACTTATCAAGGTTTGGTTTTGTATATCTAATGAAAAGTAAATTCGAAGCCTTTGATAAATTTAAAGAGTATCAAAGTATGGTCGAAAAACAAACTGGAAAGTGTATTAAAATCCTTCGATCTGATCGAGGAGGAGAATACCTTTCTAGTGAATTTTTAGACTATCTTAAATTAAAGGGTATACTCTCTGAATGGACACCTCCATATACGCCACAATTAAATGGTGTAGATGAAAAAAGGAATCGTACCTTATTAGATATGGTACGGTCCATGATGTGCTTCACAAATCTTCCAATTTTCTTCTGGGGACATGCCCTAGAAACTGCTGCATTAGTATTAAATAGAGTACCATCTAAGTCTGTATCTAGCACTCCATATGAGATATGGAAAGGAAAGAAACATAATCTTAAGTATCTTAAGATATGGGGTTGTCATGCTTATGTCAAAAGAAATTTTGGACATAAGCTAAGTGCTAGATCGGACAAATGTATATTTGTAGGTTATCCTAAAGACAGTTTAGGATATATCTTCTATAATCCTACCGAACAAAAGGTATTTGTTGCCAGGTATGCTACTTTCTTGGAAAAAGAGTTTTTCTTAGAAAAAGGCAAGGATAGAAGAATTGAACTTGATGAAGTTCAAGACCTACAAGGTGAGACACATAATAATCCTCAACCAGATGTACCCATGGAAGAGGTACAACCACTACACACTACTCCTTTTCGAAGGTCAGAAAGAGTGCGAAATGCACCTGAGAGGTATGGATTTATCATTGAGAATGATGAAGCCCACATCATTGATAACAAGATCCTCTGACCTATTCGGAAGCTGTCAAGAGTAAGGACTCTGACAGATGGCTGGACGCCATGAAATCCGAGATAGATTCTATGTATACAAACTAAGTGTGGACTTTGGCAGATGGATGTCAAAACCGCCTTTCTTAATGGTCACCTTGAGGAAGAGGTTTATATGACACAGCCAGAGGGATTTGTCTCAAGAGGGAGAGCAAATCAAGTATGTAGGCTTAAGAAATCCATTTATGGATTAAAGCAGGCATCTAGGAGTTGGAACATCCATTTTGACAAGATAGTCAAAGAGTTTGGCTTCATTAAAAATATAGATGAACCTTGTGTGTACAAGAAGACTAGTGAGAGTGCTATTGTCTTCTTGATATTATATGTGGAAGATATATTGGTCATTGGAAATGATGTTCCAATGATGCAATCGGTCAAGACTTGGTTATCAAAGAAATTTTCCATGAAAGACTTGGGTAAAGCATCCTATATACTTGGTGTAAGGATCTATAGAGATAGATCTAAAAGGATGCTAGGTTTGTCCCAGTCTAGGTACATAGATAATGTGCTGAAGAGGTTCAGCATGGATGGAAGTAAGAAAGGTTTCTTACCCATAGGACATGGCATACAACTCTCTAGGAAGATGTCTCCTAAGACATCTGAAGAGAGGAATAGAATGAGTTCTATTCCCTATGCTTCAGCAGTAGGGTCGATCATGTATGCTATGTTATGTACCAGGCCTGATGTAGCTTATGCCTTGGGTATGGTAAGTAGATTTCAGGCAGATCCCGGGAAGGATCATTGGAAAATTGTGAAAAGTATTCTCAAATACTTGAGAAGGACTAGAGATGTTTTTCTGATTTATGGAGGATCAGAATTGAAACTAGAAGGCTATTCAGATTCTAGCTTTCAATCTGATCCAAATGATAGCAAGTCAATCTCTGGATATATCTTCACTTTAAATGGTGGAGCTGTGAGTTGAAAAAGTTTCAAACAGCAAACTGTAGCTGACTCAACTACTGAGGCAGAATACATAGCTGTTAGTGAAGCTGCTAAGGAAGCAGTCTGGATGAAGAAGTTCATCACAGAGCTGGGTGTAGTTTCTGAGATTGCCGGACCAGTCCCAGTTTATTGCGATAACACTGGAGCTGTTGCACAGGCTAAGAAACCAAAGTCTCATCATAGATCCAAGCACATTTTAAGACACTTCCACCTTGTTCGAGAGATAATCGAAAGACAAGACGTCCAGATTGAACGAGTAGACACAAAAAACAATATAGCAGACCCATTTACTAAAGCTCTACCACAGCAGCAATTCAATCGTCACCTCGGTTGTATGGGGTTAAAATATAAGGGCGATTGGCTTTAGTGCAAGTGGGAGATTGAAAGAGTAGATGCCCTATAAGCCAATCATTTGATGGGTTTCTCTTTGTAATCCTCCAAATCATGTACTTTGACACTTGATATATATCAATAAAGGCATTGTGTTTCATCATTTGCTGCTTATCTGTTTTATTATTGGATGATGAACCCCATAAATTAGGATATTGGTTTTAAGGTTATGATGAGATCATACCAGTGAGACCTAAAATTCTAAAATCCTAATTTAGAATATTTTCAGTCAAATTGGTATATTGAGTCGGGGATCAATATTACTGGAAAGACTGGCACATCTTATGTATGCTCGATGTAGAGGGTGATTGATCTCACAATCACTTGTGTGAGACACTAATACAAAGATGTGGGTGCTCATTAGAGGAATGAGTTCACTGAAATGACCAGCCATGAGAACATCTTATGGATTACTAAATTGTCAAAAGATGGTTCTCATAGTGGGAGTTGTGCAAGTGATCCTTAGACCTGAGATCACCATGGTACCTTGTGCACTTGAAGCTATGCTTTGGTTTACCCTCATTCACGACATTGCGTTGTGTACGGGGTACTCTGGATATGGTGGATTTTGTACGAAGATTGTGAGTAGGTCAACAAGGAATCAGTCACTTCTAGTAAGAGAAGGTAACATCCTACTTACTCTAATCTTATGATGATTTAAGAAGCCTTTGATCAAAGCAAAATGAATATTAGAAAGAGTTTCTAATGTTTCATTGTTTGAATTATCATATAAAAGATTAAGAGAGACATGAATAAGTGATTGATTTTGATATTGATCCATACTCATGCACTTATTCAGGATGTAGTATGACTGAGGGATTGAATTGCACAGTAACTTGCCACTGAAGGGTATGTTTAGATTTGTCCAATACATTCCTCATCTTCCAGGTAGACATGATACATTGCTAGACGTCAATCATGTCTTGTGGGTTGATCGGATCAAAGAATTTGATTAGATCAAAGCATCAGAAAGGTTCTGATTGCTAAGTCAGGTTTAGCACTAAATTGAACCTAAATTGGATTAGAGGTATTCTAATCAGGTTAGGTCAACTTGCACCTGCACCTACTGCTGGCTAAGATAAGGAACCCAATGGGTCACACACAAGGGAATTGATCAAGGGTCTAATTGGATTAGATCATGTTTGCAAGATGAACATGCTAGCACGTGTTGCAAACCCTAGCTCCTGATTCAAATTAAATTCGAATCTGATTCTTAGATTAGGTTGATCTAATATGATTAAATCATGACCTAATATGGGTTAGTCAAGAGTTGGAACCCATTTGGCTTTAATTAGACCTGATTTGATTAGGTTTAATGTTTTCTTTAAGTTGGTTAAACCCAATTGGATTGGGTTTGATAGGGCCTTCACTTCTGGACCATTGGATCGCTCCCTAGATGAAGGATCTGGTCCACAGGTTGGCGCCTTATTCTGGACCACTGGATGGCTGTCTGGATGAAAGATCTGGACCGTTGCTCAGCGCCTGAATCTGGACCACTGGATGGCTCTCTGGATGGAAGATCTGGACCGTTGCTCAGCGCCTGAATCTGGACCATCGGTGATGGCATCTTGCTTCTGGACCATTGGATGGCACCCTGGATGATGATGCCTTGATCTGGACCATTAGATGGTGCCTAGATCTGGACCATTGGCTTTGGTTCACTGCATTTGGGCCCTTGGATCATCAGAATTTAAGAGGGAGACATGAGAAAGAAGTTGATACACCCTTCTCCTTAGCACCCCATCATGATGGGATGCCTCTCTTGGCACATGCCTCATCATGATGAGGTGTGTGGATGGGATGCATCCCTTTATGATGCGTCCCTCCATCTCTTATAAATAAGGAGGTGCCTTGGGGTTCTAAAAATCATCAAAGAAAAAGTCTCTCCTTCTCTCTCCCTTATCCCTTCTTTCTTACAAGCCTCTCTCTTTTGTCCTAACCCAAGACAAGAGGGTCTTCTTTAGGACAAAAAGGCTAGTGAATGTTTTAGAGGTAGAAAGGAAGAAAGAAGTGAAGGAAAATCAGCCAATTAAATCCTTTAGAAGGATTGAACAATTAGAATCAAGTTTTGGTGGAGCTAGAGTCTTGAACCCATTCCTGTGTGGATCAACATCGGAGGATGAACATTTGGGCACCTTAGGACATCTTCAGACATATTGGATATAGCGTGATAGGTATTCTTCTATACCAAGATTATATTTTCTACATTATTTGGTTATACTATTAAGACGATCTTGGCTTATTAGGGTTTCATATAATGGGTTTTATAAGAAAATTTTATAATTCCGTATCTTCCGCTACGCCCTAGGGCACTGGGAAACCCAACAGTGGATTCCAAACCCTAGGTTCATTTATTCTGATAAATTCTAATTCATACTCATAGTTTAATTTAGTTAAATCAAGTTAGCAAATTCTTCTTCTGGATTTATTTTTAAAAGAAAAATAACTTATTCTTCAATCCCTATGGACCGACACCGATAATCACTATCCTACAGGATACGTGCTATTGCGTGATTTATTTTTGAAATTGAAAGAACCGATCACTGCTTCACGGCTCAAAGGAGAGGAAAATCTCCATGTACGGCAGCCCCTTTTCTCCTTTTAAGATAAGGGTTGGAGCTCCTAAAATTTAGGAGCTCCATCCTTATCTATTAGCCAAGAGGAGGGGCATGCGCCCCTCCCCTTTTCTTCACGTAAAGTGCCAAGGGAAGGGCGTACGCCCCTCCCTCCTCATCCTCCATCACGCACGCCCCCCCACTTGATCTAATCAAGTGGGGTTGGGGCTTAATCCTAGGTGGTTTAGTCCTTTTTCAAAAAGGACTAGGTGCACCTATTTGCATCCCTTCAAATCCTAATCCAATTAGGATTCAATTGAACCATAACTCAGTTGACCTCTTCAATCCTAATTCAATTAGGAGTCTTTTAACTTATTAGATTAAAATTACTTAGGACTTAAGAAATCCTAATCTAATTAGGACATATTAAATTTCAGTCCTAATCCAATTAGGACTCTTATGACCCCATAGGTTCTATTCTGTTTGGTAGTGAGATATATTACGATCTCTATCACAATATCATTAAAAACTTTTTTCAATGGGTTGGAACAATTCCAACTCAACTCACCAGGGATCATCAATCATCAAGATAGTCCCTTTGAGTCTCACCATCCGCTAGAGACACCTAGCAGCATTTAGTGGCTACCCAGTAGAATGGAATGATGAACCTTTAGGTGCAGTTATCGTATAATACAGTCCTTCTATCGTGGATCCCTGTAGGACGGAGGTCATGGATAACTCGTCAAACCCCATCGTCTGTCATATGTCAAATTTATTCGACTTGAGTTCGAGAGTGGAAAACTCTTTCTCCACTACATATGCTACCCCGACCGAGGATTTACGAACTCAGTCTCATAAATCACATAGGATCTTTTCTAATTTATCAAGATCGATAGATTCCATCTAGATACACTCTTACTCCTACAATGAACTTACTGTAGCCAATCTGCACCACAAGAACCCAAATGGCTATGGCCCATGTTTATGTGCTTGTTAAACTACAGCAACCTCACTGTGAATAGCTGAGACATCGCAGGTCAAAGGACCAGTCATACAACTGCAGCATCAAGTAAGTCACTAACGAGTGGATAGACATCCAAGTGACTACTTGCTTTGGTCACGCTCAGTACCCTTATTCTCTAACAAGCACTTGCACAATTGCTCCAGTGTCCCTACACTGTGGACTCAAGACTCGTCCATCAAAGAAAGCAATATGTGCACTAATCTCAGCGGATCAATCACCGTCCTCGTGATGATCCATCGATCAGGAGCAATTCAGGAATTAATCACCAATGACACATGCCTCAATTCTCAACTCTTGATAATATACGTCATCATTTTATTAATTTCTTGGGCGATTCATGGACACATAAGAACATGAATGAAAAGAATGCCCAACTTAATAAATTCATAATTAGGTCAAGTACAAATTTATGTCCTAGAATAAAATATCGCATCAACCAAATTGGCTTATAGGGATACTTCTAACAATCTCCCACTTGCACTAAAGCCAATCAGCCATAAATCTAAGCCCCATCTTCTCAAGATGCGCTTCAGTTTTCTGCTGACTTAGTGATGAGAGCACAAAAGTACGATCTACACGCTGCTTAAATTAGTATTACTGCTAACATATAATGATAAAATCACTAAGTTAATATTATATTTTTGTTTGGCACATGTTAGTATAAATTAAAGTTTAAATGCGCATTTGGTAGGGTTTAGAGGGATGCATCATGGCCCCAAACCGCGCGAGCCCAATCCTGCCATGATCTGATCGAGCACATTTGCACCCAAACATCCGAGCCTGCGTGCGATCTTCCAGTGATCCTCGCGTTCCCCCCTTTTTGGATTAGCACCCACACTTTTTTGGAATAAAGATTTCCACTCTCACTTCATCACAAAGAAAAGGAACTTTTTAACCTCCAATTTCATGAAGAATAGATGAAAATACTATTCATTTCTGAAGTTACTATTCATGCTGAAATCACTGTTCATATGAACAATGTTCCGAGATGATACTGTTCATATGAACAGTATTCCGTGAAAATACTGTTCATATGAATAGTCTTACGTGAAAATACTGTTCATATGAACAGTGTTACGAAAAAAATACTCTATTCACTGTTCTTCTTCTTCCTCCGCAGTGCATCACGGCCGTCCATCTTCCACGGATCGCTTTCCTGATCAGATACCAAGCCCGTGATCCACTTCTCCGCGATCCGCCCAGCCATTACATCTCATCCCGAGCGATTCCAACGTCATCCCGTGGCTAAAGAAGGAAGTCCACGTTCCCAGACTCCCAGCTCCCTTCCAGATCAGCGGTCCCGCAGCGTCTCCCTTCCGGATTCGAGACCCCATTTCTGCATCTTCTTTCACCCGTTGATCGCGATCTCCAGCTTCATCCCGTGCAAAAACAGGAGAGAAGAAATGATCCCGAGTGATTTCCCAGCTTCTTCCATCCTCCTCATCCCATGCTGAAATTAAGCTCCATTTCGCATCAGCCTCCCGTGATCCAAGCTTCATGCGGATTTGACACGCCCTCCTCCCAGCAATCCCGCGGATCAGAGACCGGATGACCACCTGTGATCCAAGCGTTCCGCATCTCATCCCTTCCCGAATCAACTTCTCAACATCCCATGGCCAAAGAAGAGATCCCGCGTCCGTTATGAAGTGATCCCGCGTACGATCCCAGGCGCCCGTTTCTCCTCCTCTCCATGCGCAATCAAGGGATCCATGCTCTGGCGATCTATAAGAAGGGAAGAACAAGAGGAGGAGAGGGGAGCTCTCGGTTGGGGGCCAAGAAACAAAGGAGGCCGTCGGTTGGGAGAAGATAGCCCTGTTTGAAGAGAAAAAAAAGAAGCCATGCTCTGTTTTCAAAGAAATTTGAAAACAGAGCAATGTGTTCCTGGGTTTAGTTTTAGTTTTAGTTTTATTTGAGAGCTTTATGTTTTTTTCTTTCTGTTGCAATTTAATTTCTGTTCTTTTATTTTGTTATGCAGATTCTGTAATTTTTCTTTTTATGCAATATATTAATTTTTTTTATGCAATTTATGTTCGAGGCTTCAATCTTCTTAGTACTATTTTCATCCATTTCTTTTTATGCCAGAGCTTTCCTTTTCATCAAATTTATAAATGCTCTTCGATTTCTAAGAACCTATCTTTTCGTTATTTTCAAATAGAAAACATTCTCTGGTAGACCAGAGAATCAGTCAACATCCCCAACATAATGTTTTTCGTTATTCAAAAATCGGTTTTGAATCCGAGTAAATATTTTGATTTTTATGTAACTCCAACTGTCTCCCTGTGGATCGACCTCTTACGACCATTATTCTTTGAGTAGAAAAGGTAAGAGTATAATTAAATTAAACTTTATTTGTTGGTTCTAACAACGATCTGTTTAACGTATTTTTAGGTAAACAAAAATCGGACAACAAAATTTTGGCGCCGTTGCCGGGGAGGCAAATCGAGAAGCAAGAATGATCACGAAGATCAAGTGGAATTTTGGATATTCGGAGTAAACGCACTCCGGTAGTAAGTTTTTTTTATCAATTTCTCTTGTTTTGATTATTTTTAGTTAATAATTTCGTAGTTATTAAATTCTGAAATTTGAAATTTGGAATTTAAATTTTTTTGAAAAAAAATTAAAAATTGAAAATTTTTTTCCAAATTCTAAAATTTAAAAATTTAAATTCAAAATTTGAATTCTGAAATTCGAAATTTAAAATTTAAAAAAAAGAAGAAAGAAGAAGTTAAAAAATTAATTAAATTAAAAAATTTAAAAAATTAATATTTTTGCTAGTAATTTATAGGGTGCAATCTTCCAAGGTTATCATACCTCTATTAGGGCTCCTCATGTTGGGTTACCCCCACACGCGTTGCGACGATCGCAGCGGAAAGACACGTGCGGGGGTGTTAATCTCATGAACGTTCTAGGGAACGTAGATTTCAAAATTTTCTAGAGTTCTCTAACTCAGTTTTATGAAATCTAAAGAGAAGATTAAAATTAAAAGACATGATTAATTTCAGATCTACTACAATTTCTAATTGTATAAAATTTATAAAAGATCTAATCTTTACCTTTGAGCGGGTAGAACTTCACCGCTATCTGATGATCGTAGGATTTCTAGTTCTTTTGAAGCCGCACAAGCGTCCGACCTCTACAGGTATCCACATGAGGTACAGATCGCTCCAAGATCTCACCGGGGTGCTAGCTCCCTTGCAGAGATCACTTTTGATGGCTAAATTCCTCTTTCTTTAATCAACTCCTTGATTACTTTGAGAGGAAGAAGAAGGAAGACGACGAACGTCAAAGGGGAGGAAGAAGAAGATGACGGCTCTTCTTCTTTCTCTCTTGCTCACGCCAAAGGGGAGAAGGAGGGAGAGGGTGGCGGCTGATTGAAGGCTCCAATTCACTTATGCATCACGCTTGGTCCCTTTAAATAGGCATCTCATGCCTACACAAACAAGGAATAATTTCATCAATCAATCAATCCTTGATTCATCCCTCCAAAATCAGCAACACCGCTTACTTAATTCTATCACAACCCTTACTTAAAAGTGATTGGAGAGAATCCAAGGGATGCGCTCGTGCCATGTGGCAATCCGCATGAAAGAGGAGGAGGAGCATCCGGCCCTCCATGTGGCATGGGATCAAACTAGGAAGGGAGGGGCGGACGCCCCTCCTTTCTTCATGCGTGTGAGAAGGAGGAGGGGCGGACGCCCCTCCTTCTTTCCTTCTTTGTTCCACATGGCATGAAGGAAGATCCCTTCCTAGTTTTTCATGCATTTATTTTCTAATCTAATTAGGAATTACATGGTTCCACTTGGCTAATTGAATTCTAATCTAATTAGAACCCAATGTGTCCTCCAAATTGATTTATATGAATCCTAATCCAATTAGGACTTGAATTAGACTTCATGAATCAAGTTCCTTATCTAATAAGGAGTTATAATTAATTAGGCCTTTCCATCCTTATCCAATAAGATTAAGCCTAATTTAATTAGGTCCAATTAAATCAATTAAATTGCAATCCAATTGCAAATCTTTCTTCTTTAACTCACTAACTTTTAGCGGGTTAAACCAATTGTCAATCAAATTGACAATCAATTTTAATTGCGAATCTAAACCACAATCCAACCATCGGAACGATCAAAACCTCTAATGTGTATGATCCCGTAGGTTCTATTCTGACTGGTATTGAGATATATTATGATCTCTATCATAATATCATCGAAACTTCTTTCAATGGGTTGAAACGATTTCAACTCTACTCTTAGGATTCACTGATCACCAATTGAATGCCTTTGAGTCTCACAATCCACTAATGACACCGAGCAGCATATAGTGACAATCCAGCAGAACGGAAGGGATGAACCTCTAGATCTAGTTAGCGTATGATACAGTACCTCTATCGTAGATCCCGACATGACGGAGGTTATGGATAACTCGTCAAACGCCATCGTCTGTCTTATGTCAGATTTATTTGACTCAAGTTCGAGATTGGAAAACTCTTTTTCCAGAACTGCCCTGGCCAAGATCTTTCGAACTTAATCTTATAAATCACATAGGATCACTCCTAATCTATCAAGGTCGATAGATCCCATCTAGATGCAACTCTAATCCGACAGCAAACCTACTACAGCCAATCTGCACCACAAGAATCCTTAGGGCTCATGTTTATGTGCTCGTCAAACTACAGCAACCTCACCGTGACTAGTTGAGGCATTGCAGGTCTAAGTACTAGTCATACAACTGCAGCATCAAGTAAGTCACTGACGAATGGATAGACATCCAAGTGACTTCTTGCTTTGGTCACGCTCAGTACTCTTGTTCTCTAACAAGCACTTGCACAATCACCACAGTGTCACCACACTGTGGACTTAAGACTCGTTCATCAAGAAAAATGATCTGTGCACTAATCTCAACATATCGATCACCGTCCTTCGTGATGATCCATCGATCAGGAGTAATTTAGGAATTAACTATTAATTACACATGCCTTAAATTCTCAACTCTTGGGAATATGTGTTATCATCTTATTAATTTCTAGGACGATTCATGGACACATAATAACATGAATAAACAAAAATGCCTGTTTTATTTATTAATAAAATGATCAAGTATAAATTTCATGCCTCTAGAATAATTACAATGCATCTACAAAATTAGCTTCTAGGGCATACTCCTAATAATCTCCCACTTGCACTAAAGCCAATCAGACATATATTTTAGCCCCATCTTCTCAGGATGTGCTTCTGTCTTCTACTGACTCAGCTACTTAGTGAATGGATCCGCCACATTATTAGTGGAGTTTACTCTCTGCACCTCTACATATTTCTTTTCGAGGTAGTCGCGGATCAGATGATATCACTGCTCTATGTGTTTGGACTTTTGGTGAGACCTCGGCTCCTTAGCCAGTGCTATGGTGCCATTGTTGTCGCAGTAGAGTGTGATGGCATCTGATGACATCACTCCTAACTCTTCAACAAACTTTTTGTACCAGAATGCTTCCTTTGCAGCTTCAGAGGTGGCAATGTACTCAGCTTATATGGTAGAATCTGCTATGATCGATTGTTTGGAACTCTTCCAATTTACCGAACCACCATTGCATAAGAACACA
The DNA here is from genome assembly GCF_009389715.1 of Phoenix dactylifera. Taxonomy (NCBI): domain Eukaryota; kingdom Viridiplantae; phylum Streptophyta; class Magnoliopsida; order Arecales; family Arecaceae; genus Phoenix; species Phoenix dactylifera. The sequence continues at coordinate 40,092 of NW_024068276.1, forward strand.
TACCCTGATGTAGACTTTCTATCATCAATGTCAGTCATGAAGTCTGAATCTGTGTATCCTCCAAAGACCAAGAACATGTCCTTAGTTCTTCTCAAGTACTTAAGAATGTTCTTCACAGCTGTCCAGTGCTCTTCACCTGGATTTGACTGATATCTGCTTGTGACACTCACAGCATGTGCTATATCAGGTTGTGTACATAGCATGGCATACATGAGGCTCCCTATAGCCGAAGCATAAGGAATTTTGCTCATGCGTTGAATCTCTTCAGATGTGTTGGGGCACATCTTCTTGTAGAGATGAATTCCATGCCTAAGGGGTAACAGTCCCCTTTTAGAGTTTTCTATGCTGAACCTCTTCAGCACTTCCTCTATGTTGATCGGTTCTTTCAATTTTGAAAATAAACCACGCAATAGCACGTATCCTGTAGGATAGTGATTACGGGTGTCGGTCCACAGGAATTGGAAACAAGTTATTTTTCTTTTAAAAGTAAATTAATTATACTGAATTAATTTATGAGTACGAATTAAAATTTATCAAAGTAAATAGATCTAGGGTTTGGAATCCACCGCGTAGCATTGCATTAGGGACTGTGTTCTTAATTTTTATCTTTTGGAGAGGCATGCAAATTGGCTACAAGCCTTTTAAAATAAAAACATAAAGAGTTTTAAGAAAATCCATCTTCGGTATAGCAAGAAGTGTCTACCTAACTATGCTAACCTAGGGTGCAGTACACCTCATCTTCCTAGGCATGGATCATCTTAGACTACTTTAGCAAACATGAATAATAAATAGCATGCTTAAAGTTTAAACATCATAAAAGAATTTTTCATTGATAAAAAGAATTTAAACAAGCTCCAAAATAATAAAGAAAATAAGAACTACAATGCCCTGTAACATTGCTAGGGCTTCATCCAGCCCTAGACTAGACGTTTAGCCGAGCATGGCTTCCAGACGACCTCCCATCTTCAAATGAAAGCCTTCACCTCCCATTATTCCCAATATATCACAAACTATTCTCTTTCCCCCCTCCTTTCTCTCTTTTTTTATTTCTCTCTTCCGAACAGAGGCTCCTCCTCTGTTCTTCAAACCGTCGCCTTTCCTCCCGTTCTTCCCAACCGTCCTCCTCTTATAGACCGCTGAAGACCAGCGATGGATCCCGAGAGAGGAGGAGGGCGTGATGCTGGGGGGGGCAGATCGCGGACGAAGATGATGAAGGGCGTCAATGGCTGGATCTCGGGCTTGATTGCAGATGCTAGTGAATGCGGAAGGGAGAAGAGCAGCGGAGGCGGGGTCATCCGGGATTTGGGGATCTTGAATCCGGAGGAGACGCGGACGGTGATGATGAAGAACGGGATGCTGGGTCGCAGGAAGGAGGGACGCGAGCTGGAAGGAGCGGATCACGGCTTGGAGCTGGGAATCCGGACTCTTGGATGCGGAAGACGCTCGGCTGGCTGGAAGGAGCTGATCGGGTCGCGGGATCTCGGCTGCTGGGAGGTGGAATGGGCTGCGTCACGGGCGGAAGAAGGGCTGGAGATGAAGACGATGCCGCGTAGGTGGATCTGGCATGCGGCTGATACGAGGTCCCGTTGTTTTGAAGTGAGGATGGAGGATCGGGTTGCTTTGGTGGGGGAGGATTCGAATCATCGGCATCAAAGAGTCTCCTCGTTTCAGCGCTGTGATTGGAGCCGGCTGGGGTGGGCTGATGGCAGAGGAGCTGGACGCGGTGGGCACTCGTGGGATGCAGCTGGGAAGGAGCTGGTCGCTGGTGCACCGCGTGGATCACGAAGGGTTGGATGCTTCCCCTGCTTCGATGCTGGGATGGAAGGCTGATGCGGAAACCAACTCAACAAGCTGCGAGATGGCTGAGCTTGCACACTTTGCATTGGGCTGATCTCCCCTATTTTGGCTTGGTCTATTGGGTTGAGCTCCATCATGTGATTGACTTGAGCTCGAGCTGAAGAATGGCACGGATCCTGGAACGATTGGATACTTCATCACGGACGGTTGGGAGGAATCGTGATGCGGAAATGGAAATTTCTAAACCGTTGGATCACTTGGAGAGCCACGGATGGTGGACAGTGCTTGGGTGCATGCATGGCAGTTGGGCATTGAGCTCAAACCCAACGTTATTGAGTCTCTAGGATTACTTGCACTTAGCTTAAGGAGGGAATTATTTATTTCTTAACATGTATTAAATTTATTTCAATGATTATTCGATTTTATGGTAAAATAAGTATTTATCCGTTTAAGAACATTGGTAAGTGCTATAAAAAGATAACTAAATTATAAATTATTCAACACTTATCATATGTACATTTTCTGTGATAGGCCAAGCATCTTTTTAGATCTATCTCTATAGACCTTAATTTCCAAAATGTAGGATGCTTCCCCAAGGTCTTTCATGGAGAATTTCTTGGACAACCAAACCTTGACCGAAGTAAGCATGGAAATATCATTCCCAATTAGGAGGATATCATCCACGTATAATACGAGGAATACAATAGCCCTCCCCCTAACCTTCTTATAAACACATGATTCCTCTTCATTCTTGATGAAATCAAATGATTTGATTACATCATTGAAACGAGTGTTCCAACTCCGAGATGCTTGCTTTAGTACATAGATGGACCTTTGCAGTTTGCAGACCTTGTGATCACCATCACTGAAAGTGAAACCCTAAGGCTGCTTTATGTAGATATCTTCCTCAAGGTATCCATTTAAGAATGCAGTTTTCACATCCATCTGTCATATCTCATAATCGTGATATTGTGGAGTGATTGATTAAAACCCTATTTGATTTTGATGAGCTCAAAGCATTTGAGTATATTTCTTGTTTACTATGAATTCAATTAAGTGTTTCAGTGAAAATCTTGTCTAAGTGTCTCAAGACTTGGTTCATAATTTTTGGATAAGTTAAGAAGTCAGCTTGAACCAAAGTCTGAGACTCAAGTCGACTCCAGAGTATCACGAGTCGACTCCAAGCGTATCAAGTTCACTGGCACGAGCTCGAGTCGACTCCGAATCAGTACGAGTCGACTCCGACTGAGAACAGACAGACGAACTGAAAGCTTCAACTCAGAACCTGTCAACGAGTCGACTCCCGAAGTGTGCGAGTCGACTCTGAGGTTCACCGAGTCGACTCCAGGGTAGTAAGAGTCGACTCCAAGAGGAATACAAAGAAAAACTCAGAGAGCAGTTTTCGGGTCTGAGATTCGAGTCGACTCCAGTGGAATGCGAGTCGACTCCGATGGTTGGCAGGTCGACTCCAAAGACAGCAAGAGTCGACTCTCAGCAGTACACAAAGAAAAAGTTAGAGGGCAGATTCTGGACTCTGAGATTCGAGTCGACTCCCGCATTACGCGAGTCGACTCCGAGACTCCGCGACCACAAAGAAGACAGAAGACCAAGTTACTGCCTCTGAGATTCGAGTCGACTCCCAGACAGCTAGAGTCGACTCCAAGGCAGCTTCACATCAAAAGGGCAGAAGACCAAGTTTCGGAAACTGAGAGCCGAGTCGACTCCCAGGACAGTCGAGTCGACTCGAGTGGACCAAATTCAAAAATACGTCCACGGACTTCATGGGATGAGCCGACTCCGAGAAAGCCAAGTCAGCTCCAGAAGTTGGCGAGTCGACTCCCAGTCGTGAAGGCAACTTTAATTCAAATCTGGAACAGTTGCAGAGTCGACTCCGGAAAAGTATGAGTCGACTCCCGCTACAGACGAGTCGACTCCTGATTGCACGAGTCGACTCCAACCCACCAACGGACACATTGTCAGACTGTACAGAGTGTGCAGAACGGGCAGAAAAAGCTCTCTAACGGCTAGTTTCCATGGGGGTTGGTTTAAATAGCCACAGAGGACTGTAGCAAGACATAGAACAACCATTCCACTCCAAGTAATCAAGCTTTCAATCTCTGCAACTTGTTCTTCAACGAAAAAGAGGGAAGAGCAGCATTAACTGCATCCACCTACTTCTTCCCAACATTGAAAGAGCCTTCTCCTGCATTCAAGTCGACTACACATTCAAGAGGAGACCCGAAGTTCAAGAAGCCCTTCCTCTTCTCCAACTTAAAAGCGTTTGAGGGCTCTTAACTTCGTTATTGTTCATATTGCCATTTATCTGCTTTTGAAAAGCTGTATTTTTCTGTTTGTCTCTTTTATCTACACCTTTGTCTTTGCTTGGTTCAATCGGGGCATTGAATCAAGAGTATTGAGGTTGGTTGGTGAGCCGAGTGTAAAACCAACGTGTAAGGGTTCGATTGTGATCCCGGAAAAACAATCGGGGTTGGTTCTAGTCGGTGAGCCTGGGAAAACCGACCGAGTTCGTTGTGAGCTCGTAAAACAACAAGTTTGGTTGTGAGCTTGGAAAACAACCGGCTGTAATCCAAGGGGTTATAGTGAATTCCCAAGAGAGACTTGGGGAGTGGACGTAGGAGCAAGGGTTAGCTCCGAACCACTATAAAAGCTTTATGTTTGTGATTGCTTGTCTCTTACCATTACCCTCATTTCATACACATCACAGCAACTAATTAATCATCTTGTAAAAAGCATTAATTAGTCACCCACAAACGCTTTAATAGTTAAAATTATTTTAAAACCCAATTCACCCCCCCTCTTGGGTTGTCTATCTGGGCAACAAGTGGTATCAGAGCCTAAACTCTTCCACCCAAGAGTAAAAGATCAAAATGACAACCCCATTTGGATCTTCCCACATTGAGGGTCAGTCCACCCAAAGACCCCCATTCTTTAATGGATCCGACTACTCATATTGGAAGGCTAGGATGAGAATATTCATCCAAGCCCAAGACTATGAGATGTGGACCATTGTAGTAAATGGCCCATACATCCCATCCATATATGTAGAGGGTGTCACGGTACCCAAACTAGAAAAGGATTGGGATGAACATGACATGAGGAAGGCACAACTAAACTCTAAAGCTATGAATGTGCTTTATTGTGCCTTAGATAGAAATGAATTTAATAGGGTCTCTACTTGCAATTCTGCAAAAGAGCTTTGGGACAGACTTGAAGTGACCCATGAGGGCACGAATCAAGTCAAAGAATCCAAAATAAATATTTTGGTTCATAAATATGAACTATTTAAAATGAATTCTAATGAAACAATTACATGCATGTTTACTAGGTTTACTGACATTGTCAATGGCCTAAAAAGCCTTGGCAAGAACTATACTAACAGTGAGCTTGTCAGGAAAATCCTTCGGTGTCTACCAAGGTCATGGGAAGCTAAAGTGACCGCAATCCAAGAAGCCAAGGACCTGAACAAATTACCACTTGAGGAGCTTCTTGGATCCCTAATGACGCACGAGCTAACCATGAAACAACACAATGAGGAAGAGTCCTCCCATAAGAAAAAGGTAATAGCTCTAAAATCTACTTCATCTAACAAGGACTTATCTTGCAGTAGCAGCAGTGAAGAAGAAGAACATGAGGATGATGATGGTGAGGCACTTCTTGTGCGCAAATTCAGAAAATTCATCAACCACAAGAAGTCCTATCATCAAAGGAGAGGCCCCTCAAATTCCTACCGCAAGGACAAAGGTAAGGAAAGGAAAAATGAGGGGATTGGCTGTTACGAGTGCAAGAAGCCGGGTCACATAAGAGCTGAGTGCCCTTTACTGAAGAAGGGGAGCAAGTACAAGAAGAAGAAGGCTCTTGTCACGACACTATCCGACTCAGACTCATCATCCTCTTCATCGGATGAGGAACAAGAGGAAAAGGCCAATTTCTGCTTCATGGCCAATGAAAATGAGGTAACGCTCGAATCGCCTTTAGATTTTACTTTTGATGAGCTTTATGATGCCTTTAATGAACTAATGATTGAATATAAGGCTATAAATGTTAAAAACAAAGAATTAAAAGTAACTAACCAAACTTATATCCGTAAGTATGATTCATTAGTTAAGGATAAGGATTTAATCACCAAAAAAAATATAGACCTTAAGACAAGCAACCAACTTTTAACTCAAAAGACTAATACCTTAACTAAGGATAATGAAAAACTAACTAAGGAACTCTCAGAACTTAAAAACCATAAACAAATCTTAAACAAGGATCTCACAAAAGAACTAAATGATCTAAAGGCAGAAAATCAAACACTAACCAAAGAACTTAACAAATACAAACCCTTAGTTGAAAAATTTACATATAGCTCAGAAAAATTGAATAGTCAACGAGCAGTATTTAATAAAGCGGGTTTAGGATATCAACCAAGAAATAAACAAAAACTTCTTAGTAACTTCTTTGTTAAAGCTGGGGAAAGTAAAACTAAGAAAATAACCTGCTTTTGTTGTGGAACTATAGGTCATAAAGCAAATGTGTGTAATTTTAGGAAAGGTAAAACAAAAAGGAAAATTAAAAGGGTATGGGTTCCAAAAGGAACCAACTTGACTAACCATGAAGGACCCAAGAAAACTTGGGTACCTAAGATGACATGATTTGCTTGTGTAGGAGTGTCTTGCAGCCAAGGTCAACAAAAACTGCTGGTATTTGGATAGTGGCTGCTCAAGACACATGACGGGTGATAAGGATCAATTTTTCACCCTTGAAGCTAAGAAGGGAGGTGCTGTGACTTTTGGAGATAACAACCAAGGTCACATCATTGGTATTGGTAAAGTTCAAATCACCCCTTCTACTTTTATTGATAATGTTAGATATGTTGATGGTCTTAAGCATAACTTGTTAAGCATTAGTCAATTATGTGATAATGGGTATGATGTTATGTTTAAACCATCACTATGCATTATAACAAACCCTAATGACAATAGTTTAGTCTTTAAAGGAATTAGACGTGGAAATGTGTATGTTGTAGACCTTGAAGATCTTGCAAAACATAACCAATGTTTAGTTGTTAATGAAACTAAAGATAATGATGCTAGTTGGTTATGGCACCGTAAGTTAGGTCATGCAAGCATGGACACAATAACTAAACTAGTTAAAAGAGATTCCGTGATAGGTTTGCCAAAATTAAAATTTGAAAAGAACAAAATATGTGAAGCATGTCAATTTGGCAAACAATCTAGGAACTCATTTAAATCCATAAAATGTGTCTCTACCTCTAGACCTCTAGAATTATTACACATGGACCTATTCGGACCAACTAGAACAACAAGCCTAGGTGGAAATAAATATGGTCTAGTTATTGTAGATGATTATTCTAGGTACACTTGGGTTATGTTCTTAGCACATAAAGATCAAGCTTTTTCAGTATTTAAAAAGTTTCATAAGGAAGTAACCAATGCTAGAGATACTTCAGTAATAGCCATTAGAAGTGACCATGGTACCGAATTTGAAAATCAGTTATTCAATGAGTTTTGTAGTAAAAAGGGAATAACTCATAATTTTTCTGCACCTAGGACACCACAACAAAATGGAGTTGTGGAGAGGAAAAATAGAACTCTAGAGGAAATGGCTAGAACTATGTTATGTGAAAGTAACCTCCCTAAGTACTTTTGGGGAGAAGCCATTAATACTTCTTGTCATATATTAAATAGCGTTTTATTAAGACCCATTATAAAGAAAACACCTTATGAACTTTGGAAAAATAGAAAACCAAAGGTAAACTACTTTCATATTTTTGGATGTAGGTGTTTTGTTCATAATAATGGGAAAGATAATCTAGGTAAATTTGACTCTAAATCTGATGAGAGCATATTCTTAGGTTACTCTACGACTAGTAAAGCCTATAGAGTCTTTAATAAAAGAACCCTAGTTATAGAAGAATCTATACATGTTGTATTTGATGATTCTAGTGACATCTCCTCTAGCAAGAAAGTTAACCTTGATGATGATGCTGAAATTCTTGAAGAAAAGATAGATGAAATGACATTACAAGATGATAATCAAAAATTGATTGAAGGAGCATCATCAAGCCAAGAGGCTATTGTGGATCATGGGCTAACTAAAGCTTGGAGGTATGCTCACGGGCATCCTAAGAAACTAATTCTAGATGACCCATCTCAACCGGTTAGGACTAGAGCATCCCTTAGGAATTTAAATAACCATCTAGCGTTTGTCTCACACTTTGAGCCCAAACATATAGAAGAAGCCGAAAATGATGTAAATTGGATAAATGCAATGCAAGAAGAATTAAACCAATTTACTAGAAACAAAGTGTGGAATCTAGTTGAGAGACCTTCTGAATATCCAATTATAGGTACAAAATGGATTTATAAAAATAAACTAGATGAAAATGGAATCGTAATAAGGAATAAGGCTAGACTAGTAGCAAAGGGGTATAATCAAGAAGAAGGTATAGATTTTGATGAAACCTTTGCTCCTGTAGCTAGACTTGAGGCTATTAGATTATTATTAGCATATGCATGCTCTAAGAACTTCAAACTATTTCAAATGGATGTAAAAAGTGCATTTTTAAATGGGTATATTAATGAGGAGATATATGTAGAACAACCTCCTGGTTTTGAAAATCATCAATACCCTAATCATGTTTATAAATTGAACAAAGCACTTTATGGTTTGAAACAAGCACCTAGAGCATGGTATGAGAGACTTAGCAAATTCCTATTAGAACATGAGTTCTCTAGGGGTAATGTAGATACAACTCTTTTTCTGAAAAAGAAAAACCAAGATATGCTGTTAGTACAGATTTATGTTGATGATATTATTTTCGGTGCTACTAACAATCGTCTCTGCGAAGAATTTGCTAACTTGATGCAGAGTGAATTTGAGATGAGCATGATGGGAGAGCTGACTTACTTCCTTGGACTCCAAATCAAACAATCTGAAGGAGGCATCTTCATCAATCAAGCCAAATATATCAAGGAGATGCTCAAGAAGTTTGATATGGAGGGAAACAAATCAATCAGCACCCCCATGAGTTCATCATGCAAATTAGACCAAGATGAATCAGGTAAATCTGTAGATCAGAAACTGTATCGAGGTATGATAGGATCCTTATTGTATCTTACTGCAAGTAGACCTGATATTATGTTTAGTGTTTGCATGTGTGCTAGATATCAGGCTAATCCTAAAGAATCACATCTAGTTGCAGTTAAGAGAATTTTTAAATATTTAATAGGAACTAAGAATATAGGGCTATGGTACTCTAAAGAATCTAGCCTAAACTTAATAGGATACACAGATTCAGACTTCGCTGGATGTAAGCTTGATAGAAAAAGTACCAGCGGGTCGTGTCAATTTCTAGGAGAAAACCTTATCTCATGGTTTAGCAAGAAACAAAACTCGGTTGCATTATCTACTGCTGAAGCTGAATATGTTGCAGCCGGGAGTTGTTGTGCTCAAATCTTGTGGATTAAACAACAACTAGAAGATTATGGCATTAAACAAGATAAAATTCCCATTAATTGTGATAATACAAGTGCCATTAATCTAACTAAAAATCCAATTCAGCATTCAAGAACTAAACATATTGAGATAAGACATCACTTCATAAGAGATCATGTATTGAATGGTGATGTGACACTCCAATTTGTTGGTACTGATGATCAATTAGCAGACATTTTTACAAAACCCCTAAGTGAAGAGAGGTTTAGTGTGCTTAGGAGGGGATTAGGAGTGATTGATCCATCCTAGTGGTAGTTTCCACTAGATTCATTGATTTTGATGATTAGTTTGTGGTTAAAATAGAGTTTCTCTTCAATGATCATCAAATCAGATCCTAATTTAGTGATTTTCCCTCGTTTGGCACAAACGAAGCATGATTTTTAGGTGCGTGCCAAAGCTAGAGACGACTCGAGTAAGTTTCAGAGTCGGCTCCTAAGGGGGAGTCGACTCGCGCATTTGCGGGAGTCGACTCGCAAAGATGGCAGCAGAGGGGGAGACGACTCGCATATAGTCGGGAGTCGACTCGAAGTCTACAGGCGCATAAGGAGAGTCGACTCGCGCATATTCTGGAGTCGACTCGAGGTCGAGTCGACTCGCGACTTAGTGGAGTCGACTCGCAGTCGGGATCCGACTTTTTAACCCTAGATTTGTCGTTTCGAAAACACTTTTCTCTCAAGCCGCCACTGTTCAAAAGCCCTAGAGCCGACTCCTAGGTCGTCCCCGATCGTCTCCAACCCCTTTTTCCGTCGATCTTTCACCGGTTCTTCGGTTTTTTCATCCCTTCCTAGGTCGCCCCCGGTCAGTCCCAAGCCTCCTCCGTCGACCTTTCTCCATCCTTTAGGTTTTTCATTCCGTCTAGGTCATAATGCCGCGTAAGACCGTTGTCCGGAAGAGGTCCCGACCCGAGGCCGGTCCCGAGCGGCGCTCCAAGGCGCGGCACGATCCCGCGAGGCAACCACCTCCGGCTCGTTCCCCGCCTAGGGCGGTTCCCGCGAGGCCATTGGCCGGGAAGGCCGTCACCACCGAGAGATATGTCGACTTCGACTATCTCTCCCGGGAAGGGTTCACCATAGGTGATAGGCTTAGGACACAGGGATTAGAGTACTTCCTCACTTTAGATCTCCCCACTTACCTTGGCCTTGTTAGAGAGTTCTATGGTACCGTCCATCGAGGAGATGGGGGTATCGAGGGCACAGTAGCCGGTGTCCCTCTGTTTGTTACGGAGGATCTTATTGCCCACATCCTCCACCTTCCATTAGTAGGGGTGGCTCCCACACACCCTGAGGACAGGGTTGAGGCCCTTACGGCCGTTCTAGGGCATCCACCCCAGTCACCTCTTGACGAGGTTTCTGCTAGCTCACTTCCGATTGAGGTGAGAATCCTTTTGAGTATACTGTCTAGGTCCATCTTTCCTAAGACAGGGAGATTTGATTTTGTAAATGAGAGAGACCTAGCTCTTATGTTTTATATTCTTCAGGACACCCCGATCAACTTCCCCAAACTCATCTATAGGTATATGTGTGAGCCCCTAGATAGACCTAGGCTCACCCTCCCATACGGCATGATATTCACCCTTCTGTTTAGGGAGTACAAGATTCCCATTCCTGAGGGGGAACCCTTTCGCGCATTGCGATGGACAGATCGCATGCGAGCGGGGACCCTACACAGGATGGGGTTTCGGAAGAGAGAGGGGATCTGGGTTAGGAAGTCATCCATCACCACACAGACCACCAGACCTTCCCCCAGTCCTGAGCCCGATTCTGACTTTCCCGACGTACCAGACTTTCCATCCACTTCTGCTCCTACCACCTCCGCCGGACCCTCCTCCTCAGCTCCACCCACTCAGCCTATGGAGGTCCGGATCTCGTCTGAGCAGCTCCGGGAGCTGCGGCAGGAGATAGTCCGAGATCTGCTCCAGGAGCTCCGGGGTTCGGTGCCTACTCCCTCTCCTGCGCCCACATCTTCCGCATTGGTCCCTTCCCTGACAGCCGTGACAGACATGACGGCTGAGGTGCGGCAAGAGATATACAACATGAAGACCTTGATACAGGCCCAGTTCCACAGCATGAGTGAGGTCACGAGCACCACTCGACAGATGCGGGATGACATCGGCCGTGACATGTCCACCACCACCGCAGGGGCCGAGCGCTTGTCGAATGTGCTCATCGACAAGCTGGACGGACTGCAGAAGTCAGTACTCGAGCTGGATACGACACAGAGCAGGGCCATCCAGGCCATCATTCGCCAGCTAGAGAACGTGACCAATGCGGTCCAATCACTCGTGGAGCGCATGCCTCGAGGAGATACATCCTCGAGAGGAGGAGCCACATCCTCGAGAGGAGGAGTCACATCCTCGAGAGGAGGAGATACATCCTCGAGAGGAGGACCTACATCCTCGAGGAGACCGTAGCTACTTTTTGTATTTTGCTTTGACATGTATTGCTTTACGTTACTTATTGTATTCTGAAATGTACTTACATACAAATTAATACAATGAGTAGCCGCATTTTTCTTCAATAATGTGCCTTTTGATCTATGGTTGATTGTGTGTTCTGTTTACCTCCTTTTTGATATGATGACAAAAAGGGGAAAAAATATGTAAAAGGAAGAAAAATATGTATAAAATATGTAAAAGGAATCAATGGAAATCAATAAAAAGATAAACTCTTAAAACACACAAATTTGTTCTAAGTGGATTCGGTACCCCGAGGCTCATTATCTCTCTTTTGGGGCTCCTAATGGAGTAATCTCCAGAATCTATTCAAGGGATATTCGGAGATTAGCTGAATCCTACTCAAGAACAAATTGACAGATTTTTCCTCTAAAAACCAAAATTTCAGTTCAAAAACTTCAAAGCATTAAAAGGAAATTCAAAGAATCAAAACAAAGTAGAATGCATATGTTGAGGGGAAGAATCTGAATTTTTAAGAAAGCTAAATCATTAAATATATATAAGTCAAACAATTGATTGCATGATATGAAGGCTTATATAATTCCAAATGAAAGGGGGAGCTTTAACTCCGAAATTTATTGTTTCACTCCTTTCAAGCTTGGATAAATTGAACTACCAGACATTTGAATTCATTTATGGATTTTATTTCATTGTTTATTGTGCAATTCACTTTACATATACTCAATGTTTTGTCATCATCAAAAAGGGAGAGATTGTGGAGTGATTGATTAAAACCCTATTTGATTTTGATGAGCTCAAAGCATTTGAGTATATTTCTTGTTTACTAATGAATTCAATTAAGTGTTTCAGTGAAAATCTTGTCTAAGTGTCTCAAGACTTGGTTCATAATTTTTGGATAAGTTAAGAAGTCAGCTTGAACCAAAGTTTGAGACTCGAGTTGACTCCAGAGTATCACGAGTCGACTCCAAGCGTATCAAGTTTACTGGCACGAGCTCGAGTCGACTCCGGATCAGTACGAGTCGACTCCGACTGAGAACAGACAGACGAACTGAAAGCTTCAACTCAGAACCTGTCAACGAGTCGACTCCCGAAGTGTGCGAGTCGACTCCGAGGTTCACCGAGTCGACTCCAGGGTAGTAAGAGTCGACTCCAAGAGGAATACAAAGAAAAAGTCAGAGAGCAGTTTTCGGGTCTGAGATTCGAGTCGACTCCAGTGGAACGCGAGTCGACTCCGATGGTTGGCAGGTCGACTCCAAAGACAGCAAGAGTCGACTCTCAGCAGTACACAAAGAAAAAGTCAGAGGGCAGATTCTGGACTCTGAGATTCGAGTCGACTCCCGCAATACGCGAGTCGACTCCGAGACTCCGCGACCACAAAGAAGACAGAAGACCAAGTTACTGCCTCTGAGATTCGAGTCGACTCCCAAACAGCTAGAGTCGACTCCAAGGCAGCTTCACATCAAAAGGGCAGAAGACCAAGTTTCGGAAACTGAGAGCCGAGTCGACTCCCAGGACAGTCGAGTCGACTCGAGTGGACCAAATTCAAAAATACGTCCACGGACTTCATGGGATGAGCCGACTCCGAGAAAGCCAAGTCAGCTCCAGAAGTTGGCGAGTCGACTCTGGGTCAAGACGAGTCGACTCCCAGTCGTGAAGGCAACTTTAATTCAAATCTGGAACAGTTGCAGAGTCGACTCCGGAAAAGTATGAGTCGACTCCCGCTACAGACGAGTCGACTCCTGATTGCACGAGTCGACTCCAACCCACCAACGGACACATTGTCAGACTGTACAGAGTGTGCAGAACGGGCAGAAAAAGCTCTCTAACGGCTAGTTTCCGTGGGGGTTGGTTTAAATAGCCACAGAGGACTGTAGCAAGAGATAGAACAACCATTCCACTCCAAGTAATCAAGCTTTCAATCTCTGCAACTTGTTCTTCAACGAAAAAGAGGGAAGAGCAGCATTAACTGCATCCACCTACTTCTTCCCAACATTGAAAGAGCCTTCTCCTGCATTCAAGTCGACTACACATTCAAGAGGAGACCCGAAGTTCAAGAAGCCCTTCCTCTTCTCCAACTTAAAAGCGTTTGAGGGCTCTTAACTTCGTTATTGTTCATATTGCCATTTATCTGCTTTTGAGAAGCTGTATTTTTCTGTTTGTCTCTTTTATCTACACCTTTGTCTTTGCTTGGTTCAATCGGGGCATTGAATCAAGAGTATTGAGGTTGGTTGGTGAGCCGAGTGTAAAACCAACGTGTAAGGGTTCGATTGTGATCCCGAGAAAACAATCGGGGTTGGTTCTAGTCGGTGAGCCTGGAAAAACCGACTGAGTTCGTTGTGAGCTCGTAAAACAACAAGTTTGGTTGTGAGCTTGGAAAACAACCGGCTGTAATCCAAGGGGTTATAGTGAATTTCCAAGAGAGACTTGGGGAGTGGACGTAGGAGCAAGGGTTAGCTCCGAACCACTATAAAAGCTTTATGTTTGTGATTGCTTGTCTCTTACCATTACCCTCATTTCATACACATCACAGCAACTAATTAATCATCTTGTAAAAACCATTAATTAGTCACCCACAAACGCTTTAATAGTTAAAATTATTTTAAAATCCAATTCACCCCCCCTCTTGGGTTGTCTATCTGGGCAACAGATATGCTGCAATGGCAAGCAATGTTCGAATGGACTTCAGCATGGCTACAGGTGAAAAGGTTTCCTGATAGTCAATGCCTTCACACTGACTATAACCTTTCGCCACTAGCCTCGCCTTATAGGTCTCTACCTTGCCATCCGAACTTAGTTTCCTCTTGTAGATCCATTTACACCCGATAGGTACTATACCTTCTGGTGGATCTACTAAAGTTCAGACTTGGTCGGAATGCATGGAGTCTATCTCTGACTTCATTGCTTCCATCCATTTCTCAGAATAGATGTCTAGCATCGCCTCGTTGTAGGTGTTGGGATTTTTACAATGATCCCTATTTTCCATGAGGAACACTTCCTCTACATCCTCTGTAAGCATACCTAAGTACCTTTCAGGAGGATGAGAAATCCTACTAGTTCTACGAGGTGGAGGAGGTTCTATGTGTATTGGCTCAATATGAATAGGTTCTATAGGCACAGTGGCTCGTTGCTCCTTAGAGACTTTCTCTTCGAGCTTAATTTTTCTCCCACTGCTTTTATCAAGGATAAACTGTTTTTCCAGAAAGACAGCATGTCGGCTTACAAACATTTTGTGATCTTTTAGGACATAAAAATTGTATCCTGATGACTCTTTAGGATATCCTATAAAACGAACACTAACTATCCTAGCCTCTAGCTTGTCTGCCTATTATCGCTTGACGTGGGCTGGACATCCCCAAATCTTGAGATGATCAAGACTTGGTTTCCTACCATGCCATATCTCATATGGTGTGGTAGGAACAGTTTTAGAGGAAACTCTATTCAATATGTATATTGCTGAAAATAGGGTATCTCCCCAAAAGAATAAGGATAAATCAGTGAAGCTCATCATGGACCTGACCATATCCAATAGGGTCCTATTCCTCCTCTTTGACACCCTGTTGAGTTGAGGTATACTCGGAGGGATCCATTGTGAGATTATACCATTTTCTTTGAGATAATCTCAGAATTCTCTACTAAGGTATTCACCTCCTCGATCTGATCGAAGAACCTTAATGAGTTTTCCAGTTTGTTTTTCTACTTCATATCTGAACTCTTTGAACTTTTCAAAGGCTTCAAACTTGTATCTCATAAGATACACATATCCATACCGTGAACAATCATCGGTAAATGTTATGAAGTAAGAATAACCTCCCCTAGCTTGCACATCGAATGGGCCACACACATCAGTGTGTACAAGGGTAAGTATTTCAGTGGACCTCTCCCCGTGTCCTACAAAGGGTAATTTGGCCATTTTTTCTTGAAGGCAGGATTCACAAATCGGATATGACTCAGAAGTCAATGAGCCTAGAAGCCCATGTTTCTCCAATTTGTTTATTCTGTCTTCTCCTATATGATCAAGCCTGAGATGCCACAAATATTTTTGATTTATCTCATCTCTAGATCTTTTAGATCCTATGGTACTCACTGTTTGCTCAGATACATTCACAGACACATCCAAATGTAAGTGATAAAGACTGTCAATCATAAAACCACGTGCAACCATTTTATTTCTCAAATAAACGAAACAGTAGTCTTTATTGAAATTGAATTCAAAATCCTCCTGTGCTAGACAAGATACAGAAATCAAATTTCTGCTAGCAGTAGAACATAATAACAGTCCCTAAGTATCAAACTAAATTCAGATGGTAATCGCAGAGTGTAGGTGCCCACAGCAACTCTTGCTCCATTGCCAACCCGGAGGGTTACTGCACCTTCCGTAAGCCTTCTACTTTTCTTTAGATCCTGCATAGTAGTGCACAATTGAGCACTAGAACCAGAATCTATAACCCAACTGGAAGTAGTAGAAACCGTTAGATTAGTTTCAATAATGAGTATATCCGACATACCTTCAGAAGGTGTGTCACCCTTCTTGTTGCTCTTTATATTCCCCATGTAGATAGGACAGTTCCTCTTCCAACGGCCGTCTTCGTTGCAATGGAAACACTTTCCTTTGTATTCGGCCTTTTTCTTTGGAACATCCTTCTTTGGCTTCTTCTCGATCTTCTGCTTCTTTGCAGACTTCTTCTACAAAAGGAAGATAGGTTCGGATGAAAAGGTAGAGACCTATAAAGCAAGGCTAGTGGAAAAAGAATATAGTCAACGCGAAGGCATTGACCATCAGGAAACCTTTTCACCTGTAGCCATGCTGAAATCCATCCGAATATTGCTTGCCATTGCAGCATTTCATGATTATGAAATCTGGCAGATGGATGTGAAAACTGCTTTTCTAAATGGATATCTTGATGAAGATATCTATATGGAACAGCCTTTGGGTTTCACTTCCAGTGATGGAGATCACAAGGTCTGCAAGCTGCAAAGGTCCATCTATGGACTAAAGCAAGCATCTTGGAGTTGGAGCACTCGTTTCGATGACGCAATCAAAATGTTTGATTGCATCAAAAACGAAGAGAAACCGTGTGTTTACAAAAAGGTTAGTGGGAGTGCTGTCGTTTTTCTCATACTGTACGTGGACGACATCCTCCTGATAGGAAATGATATTCCCATGCTAACCTCGGTCAAGGTCTGGTTGTCAAAAGAGTTCTCCATGAAAGACTTTGGGGAAGCATCCTATATTTTGGGAATAAAGGTCTATAGAGATAGATCTAAAAGGATGCTTGGTGTTGCCCAGAGATGGTCACCCAAGAGGGGGGTGAATTGGGTGTTTTAAAACTTTTCGCCTAATTAAAAATAAAACACACAAATATATGCACTAAAGTAAAGAAGGAGGAATGAGAAAGGTCAATCGCAAACACAAGGTTTTATAGTGGTTCGGAGCTTCCACTGCTCCTACATCCACTCCCCAAATCACCTTTGGGAATTTCCACTATAATCCAAGATTACAGTACGGTAGTTTTGCGAGTTCACTACCTAACTCGTTGTTTTACACCGGGCTCACAACAAACCCTAACACCCCCAATTTCACTTAGGCTTGGGACGCCTTTCCCTTGTTCCAAGTCCCTTGACTGGAACAAGCACCACAATGAAAGAGTTTACACAGAAAAGAAAAGCTCTAGAAAAGCAAATATGGCAATGATGAACAATAGAACCCGGAAGAATCCTTTTGCCGTTGGAAGCGTGGAAAATGGTGATTCTTCCGATGTGGATCGCGTAGATTTGAGTGTGAGCTTTGAATGCACGAGCGGAAGAGAGTGGTTGAGCTTGAAATCACTTGGGAAGCTTGAAAGCACTTGATTTCTTCACTTGAATGCACTCACTCCCTTGAACTTCTCTCTCTTGCTTCTCTCTTAAATGATCTAGCTTTTGGGTTGGTGAAAAGTTGTTTTGAAGCACTTAAGAGCTCCCTTTTATAGCCCAAAAAGCAAATATAGCCGTTAGAGATAAAGTAAAAGAGATTTGAAATTCAAACCAAACCTGTAAAAGTTGTCAGTCGCGTCCCAGGCGTTCCGGGGACGTCTCCGCTTCAACGAGAGACGTCTCGGCTACAAGATTTTACTTTTTACGTTGTCTGGGGTCGACTCGGCACTTTACGGGGACGACTCTGCTTGTTTGCACTTTTTGAATGGGGACGACTCCGCTGTCTCGGGGTCGACTCCGCTTCTTTATCTCCGAAAAACATGTCCTCTGGAATTCCCTGAGAGAGCCGACTCCGCTCTTCCAGGGGACGTCTCCGCTGCCTTATCACCGAAAAAATCATTCTCTAGAAAACCCTGAGAGAGCCGTCTCCGCTATCTTGGGGACGACTCGGGAAGTCTCCTTTTTACTTGTGGGGACGACTCTGCTTGCGGTGGGGACGTCTCGCGCATATCTCTTGAAAACTGCCTTTCTGCCGCCACTGAGAGAGTCGACTCCGCTACTGAGAGAGTCGACTCCGCTATCGTGGGGACGACTCGGCAGGTGCCGGGGACATCTCCAAGTGTGCCAGTTCTTCCTGTTTGTGCCAGAGACGTCTCTGAGACTATCAGGAGACGTCTCGGCTGTCCCTGAACTTTTTCTTTCATCTCAAAAAATTCTTCAATAAATTCATAAAAATTATGGGAACTTGCCTAGACATTTCTTAACAATATTCTTAATAAAACACATGAATTTCTCAATTAAATTGTTAAGATAAATGGAATTATACTCTAGTGTTTTGTATTCATCAAAATCCATTAGGGGGTCAACAATCTCCCCCTTTTTGATGATGACAAAACACTGAGTATATGCAAAATTCAAAATTTAAACATATACACAGTATTTGCTCAGATGTACAGGTATAAAGATAATTGAAAGCTAAGTTCTTTTTGACTCCCCCTTTCTTTTCCAGAAGGGCAATTATCTTAAAGCCAATATTCTTCAATTTTATCTCTTCCAATTCAACTTTTAAGCATGAATTTTGTATTTTGCATTCCAATGTATCCATATTGGTTCTACTCCCCTTATCCATATTGGTTCTATGGTTCTACTCCCCCTTTTTGTCATCAACAATGAAGGGGACAAATTATCTGTAGGTGCTTAAAGCATACTTCCTAGTAAGATTCAGCATATTTCCATGAACGACTCAAGAATATTCAAGTTGTGCTCCCCCTGTCCAAGTCATTTCTATTAATGAATTCAGTCATTCATATCACTCCCCCTTTGTTTTGGAATTCATTTCAGACTCATCTTTTTGTTTAGTATAGTTATCACAAGATGTGCTCCCTCTGTTTTATATGCATTGTTTCTTTGTATCAAATTTGAACACTCAAGGTATGTGATAAGATTTTTATGGCACATCACAAACTCACATACACAATCACATACACAGAGTTAGAAATGTACACAGGGTTTCAAAAGAGATTGTATGTCATTCATATGTCATTGTAAACCTTTGAAGTCAGTACATAGTCAAAAGAAGAAATCATTACAAGTATTGATTTCTAATACAAAAAGTGTTTCAAAATAGCCTAGGGTTTACAAAAAGAAGATTCCTAGATGTTTACAAAGCGTCCCTTATCGGCGACGTTGCTCATAAATCCTACAAGCTGCATCTATAAAAGCATTGATTGAATCCATTAGGGTCTTAAATTGATCTCCCTGTGACTTGTGGAAGGCTGCCACAAGTGCTTCAAATTCTTCAGTTGCCATTTCAATCCTCCCTCTAAGTTGGGCAACTAAAGTGCCCACATTGCCTCCTGGGCTTGTCAACTCTTTGAGGCTCTTGGAAATGGTCTTCAAGCTGTCCTTGAGCTCTATTGATCTGAATTTTTGGGAGGCATCCACACCAATTATTTCATGTGTTGTGGCTTCAATTTGACTTCTAATGTCCTTCAGCTCTTGTAGAAGCACTTCATGTGAAGCTCTGAAGGGGGCCAACTCTGTAGAGATCATGGATCTCATCTCCTCCCTCATTTGTTGGCAAATGGCAGATGCTAGGGTGCGCATCTGATCTTCTGAAAGAAAGGAGGGCCCGCTAACTGGAGGAGGTGGTGGCATGGATGTGGAAGGTCCAGCTGAGCTGGACGGTATATCAGGGATATCCAAGTGGCTAGGTGGAGGAGAGTGATGGTCAGACTCATGATGTGGGTTCTCGGGCTCTAGGATTTGGGCTTTTCTCTTTGGTACCTTCACCCACGACCCATCTATCTTATGAAATTCCATTCTTCTCATTGTGCCCTCATTATAATAGTCGGTGTTTCTCAAGGGCTTTGCAGGTTCATTTGTTGGAATGGGAACTTTGAAGTGTTTGAAAACTAAGGTAAAGATCATGCCGTAGGGTAAACTAAACCTAGAATACCTATGACATAGGGCAATGTAGTTTAGCATAAGTCTAGGGAGGTTTAGGGGTATCCCTAGTAGGATATGGTGCATTATAACTAAATCTCGCTCCGAAACAAAATCGAAGCGACCGGTTTTGGAAAATAGGACCCGGTTGACAATACTTAAAAGAAGTCTCATCTCTGCATTTAGGTCCTAGGAATTGACAACATCAAGAGGGCCGCAGTCCTCTCTTCCTAAAAGTAGATTTAGGGCTGATTCCCTTTGGGAATGTGAGGTTGGAGCCTCACCGTCCTTAGGGATTTGTAAGACAGTGGATAGGACATCTTCATTGACTTCTACTAATGTCCCCCGGACATATGCAGTGTACCCTTGGTCCCCTAAGGCCATATTGCTAAAAAGTTCTCTAACTAGGCCGGGGTAGGTCGAGGTATTTAGGGTACAAAGGTGCTCCCACCCTTGGGCTCGGAGTCTCTCTCCAATAGAGAACCCCTCATGATCTAAAAATGAGAAATCTATGTACCTTCCGGTCGTGACTGTGCGATTTGCACAGGAAATAGTCGTGGTTGGCGGAGCAACCGGAGGAGACGGCGGGGAATGTTCTTCCCTCCGTTCCTCATCGTCGGCCGCTGCCCTAGGTCGCCTTCTACGGGTTGTCCTAGCTCTTTTGGGTGCCATGATTGGAAATCCTAAGAAAAAGTGGAGAAGGAGGCTAGGGTTTGTGATGGAGAACAAATGGAGGCTAGGGTTTTCGTTTTTGGTCGGGGATGAGAGAAGATAGCTCGGGTCGGCTCGAGCTGTTTCACTTATTTTAAAAACCCTAGTTCGGTCCCCGAGACGTCTCCGCGACTAAGGCGAGACGTCTCGCCTGGGGGGACGTCTCTGCGACTTGCCAGAGACGTCTCTGGCACTGAAAAATTTCAGACTGAATTTTATCTTTTCCCAAATTTTTATTTAATCGCCCTAAACAACATGATTTCTTTTGATAAACACAGAGTGAATTTGTTTGTGATCCTCCCCATTAATAATGCACCCTATAATAATTTGGTTATGATTTTTGAATTATTAATATTGAAATGAGGAATGTTTGACCAAATTTCGAATACCTATGATATAGGCTCTGAAAATATCTCTATGAAGAGTCCAAGGGAGGGTAACCATCCTCCGGAAAGTCAAACAGTTCGTCATTTAGATTAGATGGATTCATGCTTTCACTTATATTGACCTTGAGATGGATTACTAGTTTGAGTAGCAAAGCAATGCAATACAAATTCAATTCATTCGCTAGGATCATACAAGCTTAAAGCATTCCTCAAGAAATTGAATCTATCTTTACAAAGGGGCTTTGTAAAGATATCAGCCAATTGATTTTCAGTACATACATATTCAATCATCACATCATTTTTCAGCACATGATCCCTAATAAAGTGATGCCTAATCTCTATATGCTTTGACTTAGAGTGTTGGACAGGATTTTTTGTTAAATTAATTGCACTTGTATTATCACATTTAATTGGTATATTATCCATTTTGATACCGAAATCTTCAAGTTGTTGCTTAATCCAAAGAACTTGGGCACAACAGCTTCCAGCTGCAATGTACTCAGCCTCAGCTGTGGACAAGGCAACTGAATTTTGTTTCTTGCTAAACCAAGAAACCAAATTGGCACCCAAGAATTGACATGTGCCACTTGTGCTTTTTCTGTCGAGTTTGCACCCGGCAAAATCAGCATCGGAATAAGCAATTAAATTTATGTCAGATTGTTTAGAATACCATAAGCCTACATTAGATGTCCCTACTAGATATCTAAAAATTCTCTTAACAGCTTGCAAGTGTGATTCCTTAGGACATGCTTGGTATCTAGCACACATACAAACACTGAATAATATATCTGGTCTACTAGCAGTAAGGTAAAGTAGAGAGCCTATCATACCTCTGTACAATTTGCAGTCTATACTTTTACCTTTTTCATCTTTGTCAAGCTTGCAACTTGAGCCCATGGGTGTGCTGATTTCCTTTGCATCCTTCATCTTGAATTTTTCCAACATTTCCTTGATGTATTTGGACTGACTGATGAAGATGCCCTCCTCTGATTGTTTTATTTGTAGCCCAAGGAAGAAGTTGAGCTCACCCATCATGCTCATTTCAAATTCTCCCTGCATAAGCTTGGCAAACTCTTGACAAAGACTATCATTAGTAGCACCAAAAATTATATCATCCACATAAATTTGTACAAGCAATAAGTCATTTCCTTTTCTTTTAATAAAGAGGGTTTTGTCTACATTTCCTCTCTTAAATTTGTTTTCAATTAGAAAATTACTTAATCTTTCATACCATGCCCTAGGGGCTTGCTTAAGGCCATACAAAGCTTTATGCAATTTATACACATAATCTGGATGTAAGTGATTTTCAAAACCTGGAGGTTGTCCTATATAAACTTCCTCCATTATATAGCCGTTTAAAAATGCACTTTTTACATCCATTTGATAGAGTTTAAAATTCATGAAGCATGCATATGCCAAAAGTAATCTAATAGCTTCTAATCTAGTAACAGGAGCAAAAGTTTCATCAAAGTCTATTCCTTCCTCCTGATTATATCCTTTGGCCACTAGCCTGACTTTGTTTCTTATTACTATCCCATCTTCATCTAGTTTATTTCTATATACCCATTTGGTGCCTATAATTGAAACATTAGTGGGTCTTTTCATTAGAGTCCAAACTTTATTTCTTTCAAATTGATTTAATTCCTCTTGCATAGCATTCATCCAATTATCATCTTTTTTAGCTTCTTCTAGTGATTTAGGCTCTATTTGTGAAACGAAAGCAAGATAATTACTAGTATTTCTTAGAGAGGATCTAGTTCTTATACCTTGTGAAGGATCACCAAGGATTAGATCCTTTGGATGACCATGTGCATACCTCCATTCCTTAGGAAGATCTTGAATTCTTGATGGAGGTTGATCTTCTTCACCTTGCTGATTTGTATCTTCTTTGATCTCATCCTCATGTTGTTTGTCTTGTATGGAGAATTCCTTCATTCGGTCTTCAAGTATACCTGCATCACCATCTTCTTCTTTTCTAGAAGAATCTCCATTAGCTTCATCAAAAACAATATGAATGGATTCTTCAACAACAAGAGTTCTCTTGTTGAAGACCCTGTATGCTCTACTAGATGAGGAATAACCTAAGAAGATCCCCTCATCTGATTTAGCACTAAATTTGCTTAGATTGTCCTTTCCATTATTTAAAACAAAGCATCGACAACCGAAAACATGAAAATAGCTTATATTTAGTTTCTTACCTTTTATTAACTCATAAGGTGTTTTCTTCAAGATGGATCTAACTAATGCACGGTTCAAAATGTGACATGCAGTATTTATTGCTTCAGCCCAGAAATATTTTGGTAGATCCGATTCGCACAACATGGTACGAGCCATATCTGCTAGTGTGCGATTCTTCCTCTCTACCACCCCATTTTGTTGGGGTGTTCTAGGTGCCGAGAAATTGTGATTGATACCATTTTCGTCACAAAACTTTTTAAAGTGCTGATTTTCAAACTCGGTACCATGATCACTCCTAATTGCTTTTAATTTAAGATTGAGTTCATTCGAAACTCTATTATGAAACTTGATAAAAGCGGGAAAGGACTCATCTTTATGTGCAAGAAATGAAACCCATGTAAAACGTGAAAAATCATCAATAATTACAAGACCAAATTTCTTACCCCCTAGACTAGCAGTTCTAGTGGGTCCAAACAAGTCCATGTGAATTAGTTCCAAGGGTTTTGTTGTTGAGACTATGTTCTTAGACTTGAAAGAATTTCTTGTTTGTTTCCCTAATTGACATGCAGCACAAATTTTATTCTTTTCAAAGTCTATTTTTGGTAGTCCTTTAACTAGATCCTTTGTAATTAATTTAGAGATTAAATCCATGCTAGCATGCCCTAACCTACGATGCCATAACCAACTAGTCTCATTGACTTTGGGATTCATGGCTACAAGACATTGGCCATCCTTCATGGTGAGATCATCAAGATCTACCATGTAAACATTTCCATGCCTATGTCCTGTGAGTATGATCTCATTATCAATTGGACTACTAATTATGCATAGTGATGATTCAAATGATACTTTAAATCCCTTGTCACAAAATTGACTTATACTTAATAAATTATGTTTTAGTCCATTAACTAACAATACATTATCAATGAATGAGGAGGGTGATATGGAGATTTTACCAACACCAATGATTCGGCCTTTAGCATTGTCTCCAAATGTGACTACTCCTCCTTCTTTTGATTCCAAGGTGACGAAGAGACTCTTGTCACCGGTCATATACCTTGAGCAGCCACTATCAAGATACCACATTCTCTTTTTATTCCCGGCTGCAAGGCATACCTGCAAAATGATCACATGAAGCTCTTAGGTATCCAAGTTTTCTTGGGTCCTTCGTGGTTAGTGTAGTTGGTTCCCTTAGGCACCCATACTTTAGTTATGTTTTTAGCTTTCACAAATGTACTCTTGTTAGTTTGGATCTTTCTTTGAATACAAGAGTAGGCTTTATGTCCATTCTTTCCACAATGAAAGCATGTAGGTTTTTCAGTTTTTACATCTTTTGCTTTTACAAAGAAATTCTTTAGATACTTTTGTTGCTTGTTAGTTTTATATCCTAATCCGGCTTTATTAAAAACAGCTCTTTGATTTGAAAGAATAAGATTTAATTTTTCAGAGCTTTGTGTAAATTTTTCAACAATTGGTTTGTACTTATGTACCTCATTCTTAAGATTCAAATTTTCTTTGACTAGTTCTTCCTTATCCTTTTTAAGAGATTCAACATTTTGTGCAAGTGAGGTATTATTATCGAGTAGGGATTTTACTTTTAGATTTAATTCCTTAATTACTATTTTTGCCTTTTCATTTTCAATGGTAAGTTTTGAATTTTTGATTTCTAGGTTAGTAGTGTTAATATTTTTAACGTTCTCCTTTTCAATTAATAGGTTTTCAATATCTTCCTTCAGTTTTTGATTGGAGGCTTTTAATTCTTTATTTTTTGCTCCTAACATACTACAATCACCCATAAGTTTTTGAAAAGCTTCATACAATTCTTCTAAAGTAAAATTTATGGTTGGGTTTTGACATACCTCGTCGTCTTCGAACGCCATGAAGCACAAATTGGCGGTCTCTTCCTTCTCTTCCTCGGAGGATGATGTGTCACTATCATCCCATGTTGCCTTCAATGCCTTCTTCTTCTTCTTTCTAAAATACTTCTTTTGTTGAGGACATTCGGAACGAATGTGTCCCGGTCTCTTGCAATCATAGCATATGATTGGGTCTCTTTCTTTTTCCTTTTCTTTTTCCCAATCATTTCTCCCTCCAAATTTCTTTCTTGGGAAGGGTTTCTTTCTTCTCATGAATTTCTTAAACTTCCTTACTATCAAACCCAAGTCCTCATCTTGGCTTTCTTCTTCACTCTCACTACTCTCTTCTTCACACACACTTGAGGTAGCCTTGAGTGCGATTGTCTTTTTCTTCGGCAACTCTTCTTCATGTTGCTTCATCGTGAGCTCATGCGTCATCAATGACCCCAAAAGTTGTTCTAGCCCCAAGGTGTTGAGGTCTTTGGCTTCTACGATCGCCGTGACCTTTGCTTCCCATGCTTTTGGCAAAGACCTGAGAATTTTACTCACAAGTTCCGGGTTAGTGTAAGATTTACCCAAGCTCTTTAGACCATTAATAATATCGGTAAAGCGTGTAAACATGCATGTAATAGTTTCATTAGGTTCCATCTTAAACAATTCATATTTGTGAACTAGAATGTTCACTTTGGACTCTTTGACTTGATTTGTACCCTCGTGGGTAACTTCAAGCCTATCCCATATTTCCTTAGCGGAACTACATGTGGAGACTCTATTAAACTCATTTACATCTAAAGAACAAAATAATGAGTTCATGGCTCTCGAATTGAGTTGAGCCATCCTATCATCATTCTCATCCCAATCCTCCTCAGGTTTGGGAACTCGAATGCCATTAACCACGTGTGATGGTTCTTGTGGTCCCTTGACTATAACCCTCCACAAGGCATAGTCTTGTGCTTGAATGAAAATTCTCATTCTAGTCTTCCAATAGATATAATTTGTTCCATTGAAGAGTGGAGGTCTATTGGTTGCTTGCCCCTCGGCAGGAACATTGTTAAAGGGTGTTGCCATCTAGATCTTTGGCTAAGATGGTTAGGTCTTTCAAGAAATACACAGAGCACCTGCTCTGATACCACTTGTTGCCCAGAGATGGTCACCCAAGAGGGGGGTGAATTGGGTGTTTTAAAACTTTTTGCCTAATTAAAAATAAAACACACAAATATATGCACTAAAGTAAAGAAGGAGGAATGAGAAAGGTCAATCGCAAACACAAGGTTTTATAGTGGTTCGGAGCTTCCACTGCTCCTACATCCACTCCCCAAATCACCTTTGGGAATTTCCACTATAATCCAAGATTACAGTACGGTAGTTTTGCAAGTTCACTACCTAACTCGTTGTTTTACACCGGGCTCACAACAAACCCTAACACCCCCAATTTCACTTAGGCTTGGGACGCCTTTCCCTTGTTCCAAGTCCCTTGACTGGAACAAGCACCACAATGAAAGAGTTTACACAGAAAAGAAAAGCTCTAGAAAAGCAAATATGGCAATGATGAACAATAGAACCCGGAAGAATCCTTTTGCCGTTGGAAGCGTGGAAAATGGTGATTCTTCCGATGTGGATCGCGTAGATTTGAGTGTGAGCTTTGAATGCACGAGCGGAAGAGAGTGGTTGAGCTTGAAATCACTTGGGAAGCTTGAAAGCACTTAATTTCTTCACTTGAATGCACTCACTCCCTTGAACTTCTCTCTCTTGCTTCTCTCTTAAATGATCTAGCTTTTGGGTTGGTGAAAAGTTGTTTTGAAGCACTTAAGAGCTCCCTTTTATAGCCCAAAAAGCAAATATAGCCGTTAGAGATAAAGTAAAAGAGATTTGAAATTCAAACCAAACCTGTAAAAGTTGTCAGTCGCGTCCCAGGCGTTCCGGGGACGTCTCCGCTTCAACGAGAGACGTCTCGGCTACAAGATTTTATTTTTTACGTTGTCTGGGGTCGACTCGGCACTTTACGGGGACGACTCTGCTTGTTTGCACTTTTTGAATGGGGATGACTCCGCTGTCTCGGGGTCGACTCCGCTTCTTTATCTCCGAAAAACATGTCCTCTGGAATTCCCTGAGAGAGCCGACTCCGCTCTTCCAGGGGACGTCTCCGCTGCCTTATCACCGAAAAAATCATTCTCTGGAAAACCCTGAGAGAGCCGTCTCCGCTATCTTGGGGACGACTCGGGAAGTCTCCTTTTTACTTGTGGGGACGACTCTGCTTGCGGTGGGGACGTCTCGCGCATATCTCTTGAAAACTGCCTTTCTGCCGCCACTGAGAGAGTCGACTCCGCTACTGAGAGAGTCGACTCCGCTATCGTGGGGACGACTCGGCAGGTGCCGGGGACGTCTCCAAGTGTGCCAGTTCTTTCTGTTTGTGCCAGAGACGTCTCTGAGACTATCAGGAGACGTCTCGGCTGTCCCTGAACTTTTTCTTTCATCTCAAAAAATTCTTCAATAAATTCATAAAAATTATGGGAACTTGCCTAGACATTTCTTAACAATATTCTTAATAAAACACATGAATTTCTCAATTAAATTGTTAAGATAAATGGAATTATACTCTAGTGTTTTGTATTCATCAAAATCCATTAGGGGGTCAACACTTGGCCTATCATAGAAAATGTATATAGAGGAAGTGCTGAAAAGGTTCAGCATGGAAAACTCTAAAAGGGGTGTCTTACCCCTAAGGCATGGAATTCATCTCTCCAAGAAGATGTGCCCCAACACATCTGAAGAGATTCAACGCATGAGCAAGATCCCCTATGCATCAGCAATAGGGAGCCTCATGTATGCCATGCTATGTACACGACCTGATATAGCCCTTGCTGTGAGTGTCACAAGCAGATATCAGTCGAATTTAGGTGAAGAACAATGGACAGCTGTGAAGAATATTCTTAAGTACATGAGGCTACTCACAGTGAGGTTATTGTAGTTTGACTGCACAAATACATGGTCTCTAGCCATATGGGTCCATGCAGTGTAGATTGGCTGCAGTAGGTTCACTGTAGGAGTAGGGTATGCACCTATAAGGAATCTATCGACCTTGATAGATAAGGAGAGATCCTATGTGATTTATAAGACTGAGTTTGTAAGACCTCGGCCGGGGCAGATTGCACAGTGGAGAAAGAGTTCTCCGCTCTCGAACTTAAGTCGAATAAATCTTGACATATGACAGACAAAGGGGTTTGACGAGTTATCCATGACCTCCATCCTGTAGGGATCCACGATAGAAGGACTGTATCACATGATAATTGCACCTAGAGGTTTATCATTCTATTCTGCTGGGTAGCCACTACATGCTGCTAGGTGTCACTAGTGGATGGTGGGACTCATAGGGATTCTCTTGATGATCGATAAACCCTAATGAGTATAGTTGGAATCGTTCCGACCCATTGAAAGAGGTTTTCAATGATATTGTGATAGAGATCACAATATATCTCACTACCAGTCAGAGTAGAATCTATGGGGTCACACACACTAGAGGCATTGACCGATCCGATGGTTGAATCGTGATTAGGAATCACAAGTAATCAATTCGATTAATAATAAGTTGAAGAAGGAACAAAGGAAATTGATTAATTGGACTTAAAACAAGAGTCCTACTTGGAGTAGGATTCGTAGAGTCCTAATTGGATTAGGACTAGGAATCCTACTTGGACTGGGATTCCTACTTGGACTGAAAATCCTATTTGGAGTAGGACTAGGACTCCTACTTGGACTGGGATTCCTACTTGGACTGAAAATCCTATTTGGAGTAGGACTAGGATTCCTACTTGGAGTAGGATTCCTATAATCCTAATTAGATTAGGAGTTTTGAATTAAATTTGGATTCCTACTTGGAGTAGGATTCCTAGAGTCCTAATCGGATTAGGACTTCGAATTCAAATTAGAGTCCTAATTGGATTAGGACTAGAATTAAACAAGTCCTAATTGGATTAGGATTTCTTAAGTCCCAATTAATTATTAATCCAATGAATCAAGATGACTCTTAATTAGATTAGGATTGAAGAGATCAATTGAGTCATGGTTCATTCAAGTTCTAATTGGATTAGGACTAGCATAGATTGAACCCAATAGATTCATGATTTGGACTAAACCAAATAGGAGCCCTAGATGCCTTTAAAAGGCTTTGAAAGGAGGTGCCCTAATGATAAGTGAAGCCCTCCTCCTCTCCAACTCGTGGCCACCCTTCTCCCCTCTTGGTTTCAGCCGCCATCAGCAAAAAGGTGAGAAGAAGAAAGCTTGGCGGCAGCCTCCTCCCTCCTCCTTTGCTTCATCCAACGTAGGGGAAAGAAAAAGGCTGCAAGGTGCTTTGATTCTTCTTCAAGATCCCTCCTTCTTCTTCATCCTCCCAAGCACAATCAAGAGTTGATTGAAAGGAAGGTGATCAGCCATCAAAAACATATCTCTGCAAGGGAGCTAGCACCCCGGGGAGATTGGAACGTTTGGATCGGTTCCTGCTTCGTGTGGATACCCGTAGAGGCCGGACCCTTGAACGGCTTCAAGCGAACCTTCATCCAAAACCACGATCATCAGTTTGCGGTGATCATCTACCCGCACAAGGTGAAGATCTGATCTTCTAATGTTATTTAAAAGTTTTTAATTCTTATCTATCTATGAACGGTTTTAAACAACATTCATGCGATGAACGGTTGATCCCGCGCATGCCTCTTCCGCTGCATCTGAAATTTTTGAAATTTTTCTGCGGCATGGGCGGGTCTCCAATAAAGTTGCATTAAAATAATTATTAAATTATTGGAGGACTAATTAGCAATTAGATTGCTAATGAACTCAATTTGATTGAGTAAATTGGGCTTAGTTGAGCTAAATTAAATAGGATTCAATTTGGGCTACATCAGGATTTGACCTAATTGGATTGGGTTCAACCCAAGTAGATTGAGCTTGACCCAATTGGATTGGGCTTGATCCAAATCAATTAGAAGACCTTATTTGATGAGGATTATGAGTCCAAATAATTAGAAGTGGATAAGGAGAAGAATTCCTAAATTTTAGGAACCCATCCTTATCTTCTTGGAGAAAAATGACATCTTAATTTATTTCCAATATTTTCTATGCCTATCCTCTCTATTTTTGGCCAAAAATTGGTGTGAGAAGAGAGGAGGCGTGGGGCTATAATTCCTATAAAAATGGTGCCTTAAATCTTTCTAGAAAGATTTAGATGAATTTCCTAATTTGTAGGGATTGCATGGTGCATGAAATAGGGTGGTCTACGACTGAACTTTGGATGCATTAATTCCTATCTTTTAGGATCCAAAATGTACGAAATTTGGATATGTTTATCTCCTCTTAGCTGCCAAACCATCAGATTTTTTTGGGAATTTTATCAGCCAAATTAGTTGGCTAAATTAGGTGTGCGTGGGGGAATCTTTTGGCTATAAAAGACTCCCATGCCTTGGGTTCAAGATATACCATATTTAGAGGTTTCAAAAAATTCTAAAAAAATTTCCTGAGGGCCTCTATCCCTTCTTCTCCTTCTTCCTCACATCCATCCTCCATCTCCTTGAAGAACAATCAAAGGTTGAGTGTTTAGAAGGAGAAAGCTTCAGCCATTGCAGCGTTCCTGCGCGAGCTAGCACTCCCGCGGAAGACGATCTACCTAGGGCTTCGTGTGTACTTCTCGTAGAGGCCATTCGTGTGCATGGCTGTGAAGTCAAGGATCAGATTCATAAGTTTCATCCATCATAAAAGGTATTAATCTAGCATTAATCATTTATTATGGTGTCAAGGTCTAGGTCCGATTCTCCGAGGTTTTACCCTCTTTTGGGGCTCCTCACGGAGATATCTTCAGAATCCATTCGATGGATATTCGGAGATTAATTGGAATAGAGTTCTTAAGTTTCAGATCTGCTAGTTAATCATACATAAAAGTTTTAGCATAATTTTTTAAACGATTTCGGCATAATCCTATGTGTTCTTAATGTGCTGATTTCTAGATTTGATCTTGTAAGCATGCATGAATTAAATTGTTTGATTCATTTTTCCGCTGCATTCTTGAAACTTAAAATGAACTACGTATGGCTTGATCCCCTTATGAAGGGGTACGTAGGCAACCCGATCAGGTTCAGCCATGGTTTTAAAAAAAAAAAATTCAGCATGCTTAATACCGAAGAACCTAGGATTCACTTTCAATTGGATCAAAGAAATAAACTCTATAGTTCTTGATTAAAGATTAACTGTAGGATAGATCTAATCATGGTATATGTTTCATGAACATATGAACTCAATTTCTAAGCATTCATCGTGTTTTCTATGTCTACGATGAATCAAATACTAAAGCAATCCATATATCAATAATCATAATCCATTAAAGAGCTATCTATGAAATAACTATGCATGGATCAAGAACATATCAGTAAATATAAGTCATTCAAAGCAAAAGTTTAGAGTTTACTTCAAAGAGCAATACATCAAAGGTTCCTCCATCACCCTCCTTAAGAAATCAGCCACTCATTTTCCACATTAATCCCCCTTTCATTTTCCCTTTTTTTTTTCTTTTTCTTTTCGGAAACAGGGCCTCCCCTGTTTCCTTTTCTTTTTTTTTCTTCTCAAATGGCAGGGGGGCTCCTCTGTTTCTTCCCATCCGAATGAACACTACTCCCTTCCCCCCAGCCGAGAGGGATATATCTAGCTGGCCTTTGATCCTCCTCTCACATGCGGTGGAGATGGCCGGATGAGATGAATCCCCGAGAGACGAGTATGGACGTGGACGGCTGGAGTTGCTCGCGAACGAAAGGATGAATACGTGGATCCGGAAGAATCGGGTGTGGAGGAACTGAGCAGCAGATCCTTGGATGCGCGATGGGATTCTGATTGCTGCGAATCCAGAAGAGGTTGACGGCTGCTGATCATGGACTCTAAGCTGGATCTTTGCTGGGATGAGGTGTGGATGAGGCGTGCGCTCGTGAGGAGCTCGGACGTGGACGGCTGGGCAGCGAACGGATGGAGCTTGATCTTGAAGAGTGTTGGAGCGTGGAAACTGAACCGTGAATGGCTGGGGGGCTTTGGGATGCAGGCGCGGAAGCTTGAACGCGGATGGATGCGGATGAGATGCTTCATGGGATGCTGAACGGCTGGGCTTGATCATTGGAGCTGGGATGCATGGATGGATGAACTCGGAAGCCGCAGATGCAAACAGATGCTGAGATAAGGGATGCTGGGACGATCGTGATCCGTAATCTAGGATGCGTGGGCTCGCGGGATAATCGGATGGACGCATGGACTGCGAGGAAGATGCTGAAGGAAGCTTGAATTGTTGTAGATCACTCACAGGTTAGGCGGACGGCTGGAAGCTGAGACTCGGGATGCTGGATGCTTCGTGGACGTATGGGAGAAAGACCTGATCGCGGGTTCCAAGAGCTGGGAGAAAGGCTGATCGCGGCATGATTCGATCACGGATCCTGAGACGCGGACGGGTCTTGAGAGGGCTGATGTGGCTCACGGACGCGGCAAGGATGCTGAGGTGCTTGCAAACGGCTGAATCTTGGCTCTATTCTGCAGCTAGGAAGAGATGAATTTATATAATGATAACAATTATAATAAGTGCTAAGGATAAAATATTTAATCATGTAAATGTTAACAACTATTATTTATCATTATTTTGCTAGCATTAGGCTAAGTTAATTGGTACTTAGATCGCACTTTTGTACTCTCATCACACACCCCAACTAGCTTATTGCTAGTCTCTAGCAATTAACGAGCAAATAATAAAATAAGAGTGCAAAAGGTGTGGTTTAACCTATGATGTTTTATTAGAACTAATTGCATAAAATTAAGATAAGTACTCACTTTTGTAGGAATCATGATTGCACTTAGCACGTGCAACAAGCCGTTAAACCCCTAGGTTACCCTAGTGGACGAATGTTGTCTCATGAGGGTTTTCAAGGATGTTACCCACAAACATTATAAATTATATGACATGACATGAGATCCTAATAAAAATGTGAAATAAATTCTAAGCTAATACATATGTAATTAATTGATATATATTTTCAAGCATGGCAACTATCAAAGCAAGGAAAATATGATCATGTAGTGTGCATGAAATCGCATGACTTTCTCAGAGTACTAATACCTCTACCACAATCGGGTACCGCCTGAGTTTTAGGTGCACTACTCAAGTTAACAAGTATTTTCTACAATTTGTTAGAACCTGATCCATCAAATTTTCAGAATATCACATGTTGTCTAAATTTGTCAAGAATGGTTCACATATAAAGAAAGAGCTATCAATCTCAACTAAATAACCCGGATACACAGAGGTCCAATACAATGGAGTCAAACCAGCTATTACCACATGTCACTAGGTTCAGCCTGACCAACTCATTCATGCTTATTGTTATTTCATTTTTTTGTTTTTTTGTTTTTTTTCTATACCCATGACGACTACAGCTATCCAACCCCATTAGGCTCTAGTAAGGTCCATGTAGCGAGCTTTCAGCCAATGATCCCCGATCCAGTTAGCTCAAGATATTAGGTGAAACACCTCTCGGACTTAATTACTCGAGCCAGACTACGCCACGAGGCCAGACTTGTCATCATAAGAAATTTTTTTTATAATAATTATGCAAGAAAAAAGGAGGTAGACTGAACCATATAGATATTTTTTTATTATATACGTGACTGCATCGTGACTATAAGTCAACCAAGGTCGGATCATAAGGCACCTAAGTAATCTAGTCGGGATATTCAACCTCTATCTTTATGTGAAAACCAAATCATGAACCTTATGGTACGAACAAGGATACTCGTACTTCTTTTATGGATAAGGCTAACAAAAATGCAGTTAACAAATATGAACTCCTGAGGCTTTCCTATTGTCATTAAGTACACATGTGGGGATCTAATAATAGGTCTCTGATCAGTCATAGTATGCATGTGTTCCTTGCCTTAATAGTTGCATAAACTCAATATGAAAATACATGTGCATTTGCTCAGAAAAGAAAGTAATAGAATAAATCAAATGCAAAAACAAGTTTTTTTTTTAATCAAAATATTTTCCTCCCCCCAACTTAAACATTGCATTGTCCTCAATGTAAAAGATACAAGAAATGATATATGAAAGACAATAAAGAAAATAATATTGGAGAGAAGAGTAATACTTTGAGCTGTTGATATCCAGAAAAGAAGACCTACAAAATAAGAAGAAATATAAAAGAAAAAAAATAATTCTAACTAATATACACATACCTTTGTCGTCAAGCTCAGTCATAAGAAGGCTCCCCCAAGGGAAAGGAGTCCTCTTCATCTGCAAAATTCTCAAGAAAAGGTTTTAATCTGTATCCATTTACCTTAAAAATTTTGTCATCCTGTGGATTCTCAATCTCAACTGCCCTGTGTGGAAAAACAGTTTTTACAATGAAAGGACATGTCCATCTTGATCGTAACTTTCCAGGAAACAGATGTAAGCGAGAGTCATAACAAAGAACTTTTTGTGCAGGTTCAAAAGATTTTCTTAGAATTGATTTATCATGCCTAATTTTCATTCGTTCTTTACAAAGTCTAGCATTGTCATACGCATCCCGACGAATTTCATTCAACTCACTTAATTGTAATTTTCTAGCTAAACCAGCATCTTGCAATTCAAAGTTTAATTTTCTAATGGCCCAATACGATTTATGCTCTATTTCAACAGGTAGATGACATGCTTTTTCATAAACTAGCCGATACGGGGACATACCAAGAATAGTTTTGTAAGCAGTACGGTAAGCCGACAATACGTCAGAAAGTTTTAAAGACCAGTCTTTGCGTGATGGATTCACCATTTTCTCTAAAATTCGTTTAATCTCCCGATTAGCTAACTCTACTTGGCCACTAGTCTGCGGGTGATAAGGGGTTGCAATTCTATGGGTGATACCATACTTTCGTAACAGGATCTCAAAAGGCTTATTACAAAAATGTTTTCCCCCATCACTAATTATAACATGGGGCATCCCAAACCTAGAAAATATGTTTTCTTTAAGAAATTTTAAAACTGGTTTGTGGTCATTTGTTCGACAAGGCACAGCTTATACCCATTTGGATACATACTCAACACCAACTAAAATGTACTCATATCCAAAAGATGGCGGAAACGGACCCATGAAATCAATGCCCCACATGTCAAAAATTTCAATAGCAGTAATGGGCTGAAGAGGCATCATTTGCCTACAAGTTAGACTCCCAACATGTTGACATGGGTCACATGTCCTACAAAACTCGTGGGCATCTTTAAATAGTATAGGCCAATAAAAACCACATTGTAACACCTTAGCTGCTGTTTTCTTAGATGCAAAGTGACCTCCGCAAGCACTGGCATGACAAAAAGAGAGTACACTTTGCATCTCATGATCCGGTATGCATCTTCTAAAGATTTGATCATTGCAATACTTGAACAAATAGGGGGCATCATAATAATAACTCCTTACTTCACGTAAGAAATTATTCTTATCATTCGATCCCCAATGCTCCGGCATCCGGTTCGTGACAAGAAAGTTTACAATATCAGCATACCATGGCATAGTAGAAAGTTTAAACAATTGCTCTTCAAGAAACGAGTCTGATAAGTGCTAAATAATACATAAATTATCCTCTTTTTCATAGCACTTATCATTATTTTAATTCACATATTTTATAAATTTAACCAAAAAAATGTGTTTTTCTTCAGCATTTTATTTTAAATAAATTATTCAAGTTTGATTGATTTTTTTTATTTTATTGGTCGAGTCTAATGTCTGCAGGTCGAGTCGAACTTATTTGGGATAATTTCTGAACCCAAATCGCATGTACTCAGCAAATCAAGATCCTCTCAGATTCATCCTCCCTTGTTTCTTTCCCAACATTGAGCTCAACAACTCAACGTCTCCCTCAACTTCCCCTCATCCCAATCATTTCCCCTATTCCATGTCATCCCATCTTTTACGTGATTCACCCCAGCCTTAAAACAGAACCCATTCCCAGCCGTCCGAACCTCAGGATTTCATCCAATTCCTCCCATTTGTTAACCAATTTAACACACTCGTTTCTCCCGCGATGCATGCCAAACAACATCAGCGTCCACATCGTCCGCAGTCCAAGGATTTCCTCCCAACCCGGATAAGCTTGGATTAGCTTCATCTCCATATCTCCCACGGATAAGATCCAAGCTTATCTTCTCATCATTTCCCCTATTCCGGATCACTTTACATCCGTTCCCAGCCGTGAGCTTCATCCAAACTCCCGGATTAATCCCACACATCCGCAGCCAATCCCATTCAAATCCAGCATTCCATCCTTATCTCCTTTTTGGAACAAATTCCCTGCATCTCGGATTACAAGCTTATCCCCTGTTCTCAGTTCATTCCCAGCCGGATCCAAGCTCTTCTACCGTAATCCCTCTGTGATTGAAACTTCCATGCGTAGATCCCAGCAAATTTTGGAATCCCAGCTTCTCTGTTCTCAGCTGTATCCATCGTTTTCAAGTCTCCCGTGTCTTCATCTCAACTAATCTCCCAATGTCCACTTCATCCTCCCGAACTCCACATCCATTTCATCTTCCCGAGTTCACTGCGATCCTATCAACAGCTACATCCATTCGCATCAGCCGGTAACCACTCCAAATCCCAGCTCTGCTTCAACCGTCCACGCTTCACAGGCCGCAGCAGCCGTGGATAAAGCCCGTGAACAGCACCCAAACGTCTTCCCAGCGAGATCACCGTCAGTTGCAGGTCAGCATCCCGCCATTCCCAAGCCTCCTCTGCTTCCTTCCCGCGATCCACACCATCCCCTGTTACTAGCCGAATCAAGCCAACCTCCTTGCATCCTTATCCCAACGTCCGGAAAGCAAGCATCGTGAGCTTCCTCCATGACTTCCTCAATTTCAGAACAGAGCCAAGACCCCCCCTCCGCATGATCCATGGTATAGAATCAAACCAATCTTCCAGATTGATCCGAGCCATCAAGTCATCCGCTCCTAGTTCATGCGTGGATGAACTTCTGAGGCCGAATCCCATGATCTTCGCTCACGCATCTTGCCTGCGTTCATCCCAACATCCGCAGATAAGATCAAGCCTCCACTCGGAACAACCACGAAGGAAACAGAGGAGAGAGAGGAGGAGTTGGTAGCTTATAAAATGGGGAGTCGACGTTGAAGGGGGGCAGCGGTGTTTTGAGAGGATTGAATATTCCATCAACTGTTAGTTCTGGAGAAGAGAAAAGCCAGTGGAGATGAGGTAGGGTGGAACTCGATCGTGATGGCCTTCTGCGTCGCTGCTGGCAACCCCCGTACCATGGAAGGCTGATTTCTTCATTAGGGTTGGATGCAGCCCTAGCAAAAAGATAAAAATTTTATATTTTTTTCTATTCTTGGGGTTGTATGAACTTATTATTTTTTAATAGATATCTTCTTTTATCTCATGTTTAATTTCTGTGATTTTAAATATGGAGTTTATACAATTGTTCTTCATGATCACTAAGTAATATAAGATAGTCCATGCTTAGAGAAGATGCAATGTCCTGCCACATTAGTTTAGGGTAGACATTTCATGCCAACTGAAGATGGATTATTCCCAAATTACTTTTGTGAATTTCTATTTAAATGCTTATTAGGCTTGTAGCCAATTTGCATGTTAATCCAAGAATAAATTAAAATACAAATAACCCTTGATCCGATGTTAGTGGTGAATTCCTTGCCCTAGGTTCCCCCAAATTGATATCATTTTAATTGCATTTTTTTTTTAAATTGCTTAGTTTAATAGTCTTCACAAATTTTATTTTTCAAATATTTTTAAGAAAACAACTGTACCCCAATCCCTGTGGATCGATACCCGTAATCACTATCCTGCTAGATACGTGCTATTGCGTGGTCTTTAAAGTTGACTATCAATTTTTGGCGCCGTTGTCGGGAATTGTTAGTATAGTTGTTTTTCTTTTCATATATATATATATATATCTAAAATAAAATAAAAATATTTTCTATTTTTCTTATCTCCTTCTTCTCTCTTACTAATTTTTGAATTTTCTTTTATTCAGAAATCAAAGAGAAAATCTGGAATAATCAAAAAAGAAACTGCTGAAAAAGGAATGCCGTAGAGGTTTGCATAAAAATAAAAAAAATTGCTAGGAAAATTCTCTTTGGTAACCTCTAAACCTTTCTTATTTAAATTGATTCCCAGTTTGCTTGAAATTATGTGGTGATTGTTTGATTTTAATTTCAGTAAAAGTGTGAATGCATGCTTGATACACGCACCAATTAATTCGCACATAGTAAGTGCAATCACCCCAATAATATAAGAACTAGATTTCATCACCAGATTCTTGCCCAAATTAGGTGAATCAATTCTCACATAGTTACCACTTTAATTAAAATCAATTAGACGTTGGCCCCTAGGGACATTCGAGCTCAATAGAACGAAGATCACCGAAAGTTGCACCAATTTCGCTCTATGGCTCAGTTGATGTCTAGGCAAGCTTTGTCCGTTTAAGGGAGACAGTTCATCTGTTCGAGGCAAGTAGTTTTTAAGTGGGACCTTTGCGAATGCATCATGACCCCCCCACTTACCTGGGAGCTTACCTGGTTAACTCAGTCATTAGACCGGATTGGAGGCTTAGGTGCCCTCTTCAAACCAGTTAGGAGCTGTTTAGTGATTTTAGGGCACACATAAGAAATTGATGTGTTTTTCTTTTTAATGTATGCTTGACCGCACATGACTAATTAGAAAAATATTAGTGTATGCTAGGGTGTGCAGATCTCCTGAATTAGTACCTCTTGATTCTGAGATAGAGCATTCTAGGGCCCTTCGAGCTGAAATCCGCACCTATAGAACCATAGGATCTGCTCCACCTATCGAGATGGTTGAAGAACAATCCAAACTATTAAAGAAGTACTTCACTCCTTCCATTTATACCTCTCCATCTTGTATTCGACTACCTGATAC
Organism: Phoenix dactylifera; assembly: GCF_009389715.1. Classification (NCBI taxonomy): domain Eukaryota; kingdom Viridiplantae; phylum Streptophyta; class Magnoliopsida; order Arecales; family Arecaceae; genus Phoenix; species Phoenix dactylifera. Next base: position 79,261 of record NW_024068276.1, read on the forward strand.
CACTGCCGCTGTACAGTTTGAGATTAAGTCTAGTGTCATTCAAATGCTTCCCTCTTTTTATGGACTCAACAATGAAGACCCATACAAACACCTAGATGAATTTCTTGAAATCTGTACCACTGTCAAGATTCAGAACTTCACTGATGATGCTCTGAAACTTAGATTATTCCCCTTCTCCCTTAAAGACAGAGCCAAGCAATGGCTGAATTCTTTAGAAGCTAATTCAATTCGTTCCTGGGATCAAATGCAACAAGAATTTCTTAAAAAATACTTTTCCATAGGAAGAACGAACCAGTTTAGACGAGCCATCACAAGCTTCTCCCAATCTAAGGGAGAGGAATTTCATGAAACCTGGAAGAGATTTCGGAACCTGATCCGTAAATGCCCACATCATCAAATACCCAAATGGCAGCTAGTGCAATGTTTCTATGACGGATTGACCGAACGAAACCGTCAGATGATTGATGCTTCTTGTGGGGGAACTTTCATGCTTAAGAGTGAGCATGAGGCATGGCAGTTATTCGAAAATCTTAATATAAATTTCCTCCACCATGCCTCCTCCGCTCGTCAAGCACCCCCGAGTTCTCAAAGAAAAGGAACCATATATGAAGTTAGCCAGCCCATAGGTCTATCTGACAAAGTAGATGCACCATCCCGCAAGTTGGACCAGCTAATGTCTAGAGAACAGCTTCCAAACTTTTATCAAGCACAAGTGTGTGCTCTCTGTTCTAGTCCGTCTCATATTGTTTTTGAGTGCCCTTCGGCAGCACAATTTTCTGAATTTGTGCAAGAACAAGTAAATGCTGCCCAAACGCAATCCCGACCCGGTAATGATCCATATTCTACCACTTACAATCCGGGATGGCGCAACCATCCGAATTTCTCTTGGAAGCAGTAGACTCCCAATACTTCCCAACCTTATTTCCAAAACTTTCAACCATTCCAGAATGTTAATCCCTACCGTCCTTCGACTCAATTTCAACACACTCCTCCTCCACCCCGTAGAAACACAGCCTTTGAGGAGAAAGTGTTGACCGCCCTTCAAGGTTTGGAAACCCTTACACAATTGGTGCACTCTCACACGTAATCTATCGCCAAGCTAGAATCCCAAATGGGGCAATTAGCTAATGCACTAAGCAAGCGAGAGAAAGGAAAGCTTCCAAGCCAACCAGTGAGTAATCCTAGAGGACAATACATGGCTCAAGAAAATCAACTAAATACAATTCATCATGAACAAGCCAATGCTTTGACTACCCTAAGGAGTGGACGTATAGTAGACAATAAGATTAGGAAGGATAACAATAAGGAAGGTGAAGAAGAGGATAGAAATATGTCAAATGAAAATCTAAAATCTTCTTCCTCTTCTTCCACTAGTCCACCTTCTGCCAAAACTCACATTCCAAAAGTCTCATTTCCTGAAGCACTTAATGCACCCTCTCCCTTTGGCAAAAAGGAAACTTCACTAGAGGAGATGATGGAGGTTTTCAAACAGGTCAAAATCAACCTCCCGCTTCTTGATGCTATTAGACAAGTTTCCTCCTATGCCAAATTTTTCAAAGACCTTTGTACCCAAAAGCGAAAATCTAGGATACATGTGCCTAAAAAGATCTTCCTAACTGAGCAAGTGAGTTCTATTCTCCAACGCAACACCCCTCCGAAATTCAAAGATCCTGGTGCTCCCACCATCTCCTGTGTCTTAGAAAATAATTTTTTTGATCGAGCACTCTTAGATCTAGGGGCAAGTGTCAACCTTTTACCTTACTCAGTTTATGAGAAATTTGGGTTAGGTGAGTTAAAACCAACCTCGGTATCCCTTCAATTAGCTGATCGATCTGTAAAAACACCACGTGGGATAATTGAAGATGTTCTTGTCAAGATAGATAAATTCTATTTTTCAGTAGATTTTATCGTCCTTGATATGGAACATGAGCCTAATCCTAAGAAACAAATCCCCATGATCCTTGGGCGCCCCTTTTTAGCTACAGCCAATGCGAGTATAAATTATAGAACTGGGGTGATAAATATATCCTTTGGAAATATGAAGGTCAAGTTAAATATATTTCGTACCTCTGATCAACCCGCAAAGGAAGTTGAGTGCTTCCTAATAGATAAAATGGATGATTTTGTCGAAGAAAACCTTTCCTATATTTTGGCAGATGACCTTCTGAAAATATGCTTGGCCCATTTTAACTTTGATATAGACAAGGCCATAAAAGCAGTCAACTTCCTGCCCGACAATCAGTCTCCCACAAATTTTCTTCCTTGGAGAACTCGGCATGAACCCGGTATGATTTGATAAGGATGCACTGCATCTAGCTGAAGACATTAAACTTAGCGCTTGTTGGAAGGCAACCCAATTTCCATAGATTATTTTTGCACATTTTCTTGTCATATTTTTTTCAGAAGTCCTCATATTACTGATGCAACTAAGGTACAATGCTTCTATCCTCCATATGCATCATATTTTCATCCAAAATAAAAAATAATAAAAAAATAATAAAAATAATAAAATAATAAAATAATATTATTAAAAAAATAAAAAAATAATAATAATACTTAAAAAATATTGAGGACAATGTCTGATCTAGGTTGGGGGGTATAGGATTCAAATTTGAAGAAAGTTTTCGTATTTTTAAATAAGTTTTATCTCAAAAATAATAATAATAATAATAATAATAAATAAAAAAATAAAAAAATAAAAAAATCTAATTTCTATGCTTTAGTGCTGAAATAAATACACAAAGTATATAAAATCTAACAAGCCCAATGATTAGTTAGAAGTAAGACAATTTGAGTTCTTTTTATTAAAAGTTCTTTTAGTGAGTTGTAAGATAATTTTTACTTTGGAATTTCACAACACACATGGTCTGCACTTCTAAGGGTTAGGTTCAACATTATGTTGTTAAGTCTGGTAGCAACCTTGAATCCTGATGAATCATACCTATCTAATTCACTATTATCCCATATTTATTAAAAAAAGTGAATTTAGTCAGGTACATTGAAAAGGGCTACCTATTGTCAAAGGTCAGCAGGCTTGTATGAGGAACCCGAGCATAGGTCCGTAGGGGAGTCTTGATACCCAACACCTTATGCCATCTCGCGTGGGAGTGTTGACTGAATGCTCGCTACACGGAGGAATCATTACAAGAGTAAAAGTGCGTAATTTATAAATATAAAATAAAAAAATAAAAAAAAGGGAGAAAATAATATTGACCTTGAAAAAAGACGATAGTGTGAAAACTGTCGTTGTAAAAATTCGAGTAAACTGAAATATTACAGATAAAGCCCATGAGGTATTAAAGTAAACATCCACAACTCTCGAAATCCTGCAAGATAGGATGATTTTGAATCAGTGAATAGGTCTTATCTGACCAATTCTTGGAAACTACTAGCTTTAGCAGTATTTTGGGAATCTAAAGCCTTAGCTTGTGTATGGTCCAGATATCACCGAGCATCCAAGTATAAATAAGTCTTACAACTCTCTAACAGAAACTTAATAACTTCAGCTTAAGTTGCGTACTGACCTAGGATTTGGGCTGACTTAGTAATTAAACTTTATGTGATTTTGAAATACTAGCACTTATGCATTTGAAATCAGATCTTATAAAACAATAAAATAAATTCTTTCGACAGCAGTTTGTGGGTATCTAAGCCGGAAACCCTCACGAGACAAAACTCGTCCACTAGGGCCACCTAGGGGTTTAAAGCCTTATTTCAACGGTAAATGCAATCGCGATTCCTGCGAAGTAAGTTAGTTTTTTTTTATTTTGCTCGAGGACTAGCAAAATGTAGGTTTGGGGGTGTGATAAGTGCTAAATAATACATAAATTATCCTCTTTTTCATAGCACCTATCATTATTTTAATTCACATATTTTATAAATTTAACCAAAAAAATGTGTTTTTCTTCAGCATTTCATTTTAAATAAATTATTCAAGTTGATTAATTTTCTTTATTTTATTGGTCGATTCTAATGTTTGCAGGTCGAGTCGAACTTATTTGGGATAATTTCTGAACCCAAATCGCATGCACCCCGCAAATCAAGACCCTCTCAGATTCATCCTCCCTTGTTTCTTTCCCAACATTGAGCTCAACAACTCAACGTCTCCCTCAACTTCCCCTCATCCCAATCATTTCCCCTGTTCCATGTCATCCCATCTTTTACGTGATTCACCCCAGCCTCAAAACAGAACCCATTCCCAGCCGCCCGAACCTCAGGATTTCATCCAATTCCTCCCATTCGTTAACCAATTTAACACACTCGTTTCTCCCGCGATGCATGCCAAACAACATCAGCATCCACATCGTCCGCAGTCCAAGGATTTCCTCCCAACCCAGATAAGCTTGGATTAGCTTCATCTCCATATCTCCCACGGATAAGATCCAAGCTTATCTTCTCATCATTTCCCCTATTCCGGATCACTTTACATCCGTTCCCAGCCGTAAGCTTCATCCAAACTCCCGGATTAATCCCCAACATCTGCAGCCAATCCCATTCAAATCCAGCATTCCATCCTTATCTCCTTTTCGGAACAAATCCCCTGCATCTCGGATTACAAGCTTATCCCCTGTTCTCAGTTCATTCCCAGCCGGATCCAAGCTCTTCTACCGTAATCCCTCTGTGATTCAAACTTCCACGCGTAGATCCCAGCAAATTTCGGAATCCCAGCTCCTCTGTTCTCAACCGTATCCATCGTTTTCAAGTCTCCCGTGTCTTCATCTCAACTAATCTCCCAACGTCCACTTCATCCTCCCTAACTCCACATCCATTTCATCTTCCTGAGTTCACTGCGATCCTATCAACAGCTACATCCATTTGCATCAACTGGTAACCACTCCAAATCCCAGCTCTGCTTCAACCGTCCGTGCTTCACAGGCCGCAGCAGCCGTGGATCAAGCCCGTGAACAGCACCCAAACGTCTTCCCAGCGAGATCACGGTCAATTGCAGGTCAGCATCCCACCGTTCCCAAGCCTCCTCTGCTTCCTTCCCGCGATCCACACCATCCCCTGTTACCAGCCGAATCAAGCAACCTCCTTGCATCCTTATCCCAACGTCCGAAAAGCAAGCATCGTGAGCTTCCTCCACGACTTCCTCAGTTTCAGATCAGAGCCAAGACCCCCCTCCGCATGATCCATGGGATAGAATCAAACCGTTGATCCGAGCCATCAAGTCATCCGCACCTAGTTCATCCATGGATGAACTTCTGAGGCCGAATCCCATGATCTTCGCTCACGCATCTTGCCCGCGTTCATCCCAACATCCGCGGATAAGATCAAGCCTCCACTCGGAACAACCACAAAGGAAATAGAGGAGAGAGAGGATGAGTTGGTAGCTTATAAAATGGGGAGTCGACGTTGAAGGGGGGCAGCGGTGTTTTGAGAGGATTGAATATTCCATCAACTATTAGTTCTGGAGAAGAGAAAAGCCAGTGGAGATGAGGTAGGGTGGAACCCGATCGTGATGGCCTTCTGCGTCGCTGCTGGCAACCCCCATACCATGGAAGGCTGATTCCTTCGTTAGGGCTGGATGCAGCCCTAGCAAAAGAATAAGAATTTTGTATTTTTTTCTATTCTTGGGATTGTATGAACTTATTATTTTTTAATGGATATCTTTTTTTATCTCACGTTTAATTTCTGTAATTTTAAATGTGGAGTTTATACAATTGTTCTTCATGATCACTAAGTAATATAAGATAGTCCATGCTTAGGAAAGATGCAATGTCCTGCCATATTAGTTTAGGGTAGACATTTCATACCAACTGAAGATGGATTATTTTCAAATTACTTTTGTGAATTTCTATTTAAATGCTTATTAGGCTTGTAGCCAATTTGCATGTTAATCCAAGAATAAATTAAAATACAAATAACCCTTGTTCCGATGTTAGTGGTGAATTTTTTACCCTAGGTTCCCCCAAACTGATATTATTTTAATTGCATTTCTTTTTTAAAATTGCTTAGTTTAATAGTCTTCACAAATTTTATTTTTCAAATATTTTTAGGAAAACAACTATACCCCAATCTCTGTGGATCGATATCCGTAATCACTATCCTGCTAGATACGTGCTATTGCGTGGTCTTTAAAGTTGACTATCAGAGTCCTTGATGGGCAACTGTGGCACCAAATCATGAACAACTAGCCGTGATAGATAGTCAGCAACCACATTCTCTACTCCCTTTTTATCTTAATAGTGATGTCAAATTCTTGGAGTAGAAGTATCCATCGTATTAAGCGTGGTTTGGCCTCTTTCTTATCTAGCAAATATTTTAGCGCTGCATGGTCCGTGAAGATAATAATAGGAGCACCAAGGATATAAGAGCAAATTTTGTCTAATGCAAATACTACTGCAAGCAATTCCTTCTCGGTGGTGGTGTAATTCATTTGAGCATCATTTAAAGTTTTGCTTGCATAGTAAATGACATATGGCTTATTATCATTGTGTTGTCCTAGGACAGCTCCTATCGCATAGTCGCTAGCATCGCACATGATCTCAAAAGGTAATGACCAATCGGATGGTCGCACGATGGGTGCAGTGTTAAGCATAGACTTCAATTTTTCGAATGCCTCTTGACAGGTTTCAGACCAATTGAACGGTGTATCAAGAGATAGGAGGTTACATAATGGTCGAGCTATGACACTAAAGTCCTTGATGGACCTCCTATAAAATTCTGCATGACCCAAAAATGATCTAATATCTCTAACCGTCTTGGGTGCAGGTAGCTTGGCGATTAAGTCAATCTTAGCTCTATCAACTTTCATGCCCTTCGATGAAACAATATGTCCTAGGACAATTCCCTTTGGCACCATGAAGTGGCATTTCTCCCAATTCAGTATCAGATTCTTTTCTATACACCGAACTAAGACAGCTTGTAAATGTAATAAACAATCATCAAAAGAATCGCCAAAAATAGAAAAATCATCCATAAACACTTCCAAAAACTTCTCGTTCATGTCTTCAAAAATACTGAGCATGCATCTTTGGAATGTTGCAGGTGCATTACACAACCTGAATGGCATCCGACGGAAAGCAAATGTGCCAAAAGGACAAGTGAAAGTAGTTTTTTCTTGATCCTCAGGTGAAATATCAATTTGGTAATACCCGGAATAGCCATCGAGAAAACAATAGAAATTGTATCCTGCAACTCTTTCCAAAACTTGGTCCAGGAAGGGTAGGGGAAAATGATCTTTCCTAGTGACCAAATTCAATTTTCGTAGTCAACACACATGCGCCAACTCGTCGGAACACGAGCTGGGACTAGTTCACCCTGCTCATTTCTGACTACCGTCAGACCCGCTTTTTTGGGCACGACTTGAGTAGGACTCACCCACTTGTTGTCGGAAATCGGGTAAATAATACCCACATCAAGCAACTTAAGGTCTTCTGCTTTAACCACATCTCTCATTGTAGGATTCAACCTGCGTTGCATTTGCCTTGTGGTTTTGGCATTGTCCTCCAAATATATCCGGTGCGTGCAAATTAAAGGGCTAATCCCCTTCAAGTCGGCAATAGACCACCCTAAAGCTCCTTTATGATTCTTTAGAATACCAAGTAATTTTCTTTCTTGGGCATGATCAAGATCAGATGAGATGATTATAGAGAAAGTGTCCTCGGGTCCAAGAAAGGCATACTTGAGTTCCTTCGGTAAAGGTTTCAACTCGAGCTTAGGTACTTTTTCATGGGATGGTACTATCTTTGCTTCTCGAGGTGGCAACTATTCAAATTCCTCTATTCTCGGTCTCCACCCATTGACCATCATGACATCTGAATTATCTAAAACAGGTGGGACCACATCATTAGCAGTACCTTCAGAACACCAATCTATTAAACCATTATCGGCCGATTCAGTAAATGTTTCTTTTAACAGATATTCTTGCGCAATGGTTTCAACCCATTCAACTTCTTTACTTTCTTTATGATCACTGGGTTGTTTGCCTATACTAAAGACGTTCAGTTTCAAGGTCATATTGCCAAAAGAAAGCTTCATGACACTATTCCTACAATTGATCAATGCATTAGAAGTTGCAAGGAATGGACGTCCTAAGATGACTGGAATCTGAGATGGTGAATTGGAAGCCGGATGTGTGTCCAGTACGATAAAGTCGACAGGAAAATAGAACTTGTCTACTTGGACCAACACATCTTCGATAATTCCTCTAGGGACCTTCACTGACATGTCAGCTAATTGTAAGGTGACAGTTGTTGGCTTCAACTCACCCAAACCGAGTTGCTTATATACCGTATATGGCAACAAATTCACACTCACTCCTAAATCAAGCAATGCTCGTTCAATCCTAAAATTGCCAATGATGCACGAGATAGTTGGGCAACCTGGATCTTTATATTTAGGAAGAATGTTATGCTGTAAAATCGCACTCACATTTTCAGCCAGAAATGCCTTCTTCTTGACATTTAATCGACGTTTGACAGTGCACAAATCCTTCAAAAATTTTGCATATGAAGGCACTTGTTTGATTGCATCAAGAAGAGGTACATTGATTTTTACTTGCTTAAAAAGCTCAAGAATTTCAGAGTTTGGTTTAAGCTTTTGCAAGGGCTTTAATCTTTATGGAAATGGTGCTGGAAAAGGATATTTGATTTTTTCAGTAGAGGTTGGTGCTTCAGTTTCTTCATTATCCTTTTCTTTTGTCTTGGGACGGTCAGAATCAGGCATGACTTGTGTTTGTTCTAGGACTGGTCGGTCAATAACCTTTCCACTTCGCAAAGTTAATACACTCTTCGCTTGTTCTTTATGCGAAGTTGAAGATGATGCATTGCTACCACCGTAGACTTGAGGGTTAGGTTGTGGTTGAGCTGGTAGCTTACCCTTCTCTTGAGCACTTAAAGCAGTGGTCAGCGTTGTCAGTTGATTTCTTATTTCATCATTGATTTTGGCTTGACCTTGCATGAAAGATTGCAAAGTTTCTTCGAGACTGGGTTTTTGAGGGGGGGTGTGTGCATAATGTGGTTGCGGAGGTGGAGGAGTTGGGTTATATACTTGTTGAGGTTGGTCATTCGTCCACCTGAAATTTGGATGGTTCTTCCATCCAGGGTTGTAAGTACCCGAAAAAGGATTATTAAAAGATTTTTGATAGGTATTCATAACATTGGCCTGATCGTGCAAGACTTCCTTGAATGCGGGTATTGTGGGGCAATCAGTGGTGAGATGGCCAGGCATCTCACAAATCCTACAACACTCGCTGTTATGTTCTATGGTCTTGACGGGTTCAATCCTTCTAAGTTCAATTTCCTCTACCTTCCTTGTAAGGGCTGTCATTTTAGCCTGAATATCATCCTGAGTATTAAGGTTGTAAAGGCCCTCGTGTCCAATGCTAGTAGGCTTAGGCAAAGGTTTATTCACTCTGTCCCCTATATCCCATAATTGTGCAGTCTCTGCGAGAGAGTCTAAATAGTTCCATGCCTCATCAGGTTGCTTTTCCAAAAATAGGCCATTGCACATAGTCTCTATAAATTGTTTTAACTGTGGAGACAACCCTTCATAAAAGAAACTAATTGTTCTCTATGTTTCAAACCCGTGATGAGGACAAGAGAGAAACAAATCTTTAAATCTCTCCCAGCATTCATAAAATGTTTCATGGTATTTTTGTTGGAAATTACTAATGTGCCTTTTCAAAAAGTTAGTCCTTTGTGCGGAAATTTTTTCTTTTAAGAATTCTCTTTGCATATCATGCCATGTTCCTAGCGATCTAGGTCTCGAGGAGTTCAGCCATGTTTTGGCTTTATCCTTTAAAGAAAAAGGAAACAAGGTCAATTTAAGGACATCTTCCGATACATTTGGCACTCTAAATGTGATGCTAATTTTCTCAAAATCCTTAAGGTGAAGATAAGGGTTCTCGGATTTCATTCCATGATACTTTGGCAGCAATTGAATTACCCCTGGTTTGATTTCAAAGTGTCCTACATTTTCAGGAATAATCATGCATGAAGGTTGACTAGTCCTAGTAGGGTGTAAGTATTGTCGAAGTGTCATAACTGGGGGGTCTACCTTCATCACCATGGTGACTTCCTACATCGTCATCAGCCATCTCACCAGATCTGAGATTTTGCGAAAGATTTTCAATAATATGATCTAAGAAATTGTCAAAAGTTTTTCGATTCAAACGCCCAGTGTTGTCCCTATTCCAACCTAGCATACAAAATTGAATTTTAATTAATTTTTTTATGTTTTTTTTATAAATGATCACCCTTGATCTTTTCTTAAAGTTTTTATCAATTTTCAATTAGCAACAAGGGTTAATGAGGTATGATAACAATAAAGTTCTGATTCTTAAAAAAAAAAATTAAACACAGAAAATTTAAAATAAACAGCAGCAAGGTTTCATATTAATTTAATGGTTCTAAAAGTCTGATGAAAGACCTGCACCTGCTGACCAAATTTAACAGTAGCAAGGTGTCAATCCGACCGTTCAGATGAAAGAAACATGTGTCCTACACCTGCCGACCAAATTTGAGTCCAATCAGACGGTGAATTACTTTGATATCAAAGTTTGATGCAGACTATGCAGAGAAAAAAAACAGCAATAAAGATTCAATTTTTTTTTTTTGAAAGAAAAAAGACTAACTACTAAAGTACTAATTAAATCTAAAATTATACTAATAAATCAGCCGTTCTCCGGCAACGGCGCCAAAAACTTGACGCGTTCACAAAAATGCTTTCGCGAAACTAATCTCCCAAGTATAGGAGAATCGTACAAGTAGTAAAATCTCGAAAGTCCGAGGTCGAATCCTCAGGGAACGATCTATGGATTATTAGCATAATTTTTAGATGTAATTTTTAATTAATTTTCAAAAATTAAAAACAAAGAATGATATGCAAATAAATAAAGTTCAGTGAAACAGAGAGATGGTAGGGATCTCGAATCCACCTTGATGATATTGCATCCAAGAAATAAACTCTATAGTTCTTGATTAAAGATTAACTGTAGGATAGATCTAATCATGGTATATGCTTTATGAACATATGAACTCAATTTCTAAGTATTCACCGTATTTTCTATGTCTACGACGAATTAAATACTAAAGCAATCAATATATCAATAATCATAATCCATTAAAGATCTATCTATGAAATAACTATGCATGGATCAAGAACATATCAGTAAATATAAGTCATTCAAAGCAAAAGTTTAGAGTTTACTTCAAAGAGCAATACATCAAAGGTTCCTCCATCACCCTCCCTATGAAATCAGCCACTCATTTCACACATTAATCCCCCTTTCATTTTCCCTTTTTTTTTCTTTTTCTTTTCGAAAACAGGGCCTCCCCTGTTTCCTTTTCTTTCTTTTTTTTTTCTTCTCAAATGGCAGGGGGGCTCCTCTATTTCTTTCCATCCGAATGAACACTACTCCCTTCCCCCCAGCCAAGAGGGATATATCTAGCAGGCCTTTGATCCTCCTCTTGCACGCGGTGGAGATGGCCGGATGAGATGAATCCCCCGGAGACGAGTATGGGCGTGGACGGCTAGAGTTGCTCGCGAACGGAAGGATGAACGCATGGATCCGGAAGAATCGGATGCAGAGGAACTAAGCAGCAGATCCTTGGATGCGCAATGGGATTCTGATTCCTGTGAATCCAGAAGAGGTTGACGGCTGCTGATCACGGACTCGGAAGCTGGATCTTTGCTGGGATGAGGTGCGGACGAGGCGTGTGCTCGTGAGGAGCTCGGACGTGGATGGCTGGGCAGCGAACGAATGGAGCTTGATCTTGAAGAGTGCTGGAGCGTGGAAACTGAACCGTGAATGGCTGGGGGGCTCTGGGATGTAGGTGCGGAAGCTTGAACGCGGACAGATGCGGATGAGATGCTTCATGGGATGCTGAACGGCTGGGCTTGATCGTTGGAGCTGGGATGCATGGATGGATGAACTCGAAAGCTGCGGACGCAAACAGATGCTGAGATAAGGGATGCTGGGACGATCGTGATCCGTAATCTAGGATGCGTGGGCTCGCGGGAGAATCGGATGGACGCGTGGACTGTGAGGAAGATGCTGAAGGAAGCTTGAACTGCTGTGGATCACTCACGGGTTAGGCGGACGGCAGGAAGCTGAGACCCGGGATGCTGGATGCTTCTTGGACGTACGGAAGAAAGACCTGATCGCGGGTTCCAAGAGCTGGGAGAAAGGCTGATCGCGGCATGATTCGATCACGGATCCTGAGACGCGGACGGGTCTTGAGAGGGCTGATGTGGCTCACGGACGCGGCAAGGATGCTGAGGTGCTTGCAAACGGCTGAATCTTGGCTCTATTCTGCAGCTAGGAAGAGATGAATTTATATAATGATAAAAATTATAATAAGTGCTAAGGATAAAATATTTAATCATGTAAATGTTAACACCTATTATTTATCATTATTTTGCTAGCATTAGGCTAAGTTAATTGGTACTTAGATCGCACTTTTGTGCTCTCATCATTCATGCCGAGCTTCTCAAGCTCCTCCAAGTCCTTTATCATGGTCAGATCATGATCATGGACAGACAGCCCATCACGTATCTTGGCTTTGAAGAGTCTCTTGGACACTTCAAACTGAGTTGCGCGACTCTGTTCACATCGGACGAATCAATATGTCCCTGGCAGTCATCATGTTCTCATGCTGGCATTATCGTTCATTGGACATGGATGCCAAAATGTAACCGAAATGTACATCGGACGAGTTGGTAATACCAGGGCATCATGGTCCAATACATACCCTAATTTCTCACAACTTAAAATGATTCTCAAGTTACGGAGCCAATCCTTATAATTGGGTCCGGTCAATCTATTGTTCTCAAGAATATGGATCAAGGGATTAGAGGCTGACATTCTTATCTGCAGAGATTAAAGATTCTAGTTAGAGTTTTGTACTTGAATTTGAATTTCTATTTGTTTTAGAAACTTTAAAAACAAATGTCTCCCACTATTTCCTCGAATCTTCTACACTCCTCTAGTAGAGAAACGGAAACCTGCAACTCTAGATTTCAAGTGGGGTGCTACGGTCCCACCAATTTACATGCCATCTCACCTAACAGTTATTGGTGACACATAAACGATGAGTGTACAACTCTTTGAACAATACTTCTTAAGCAAGTTGTAGCCTACTTGGTCTCCAAGTCATAAGAACCTCATCTAACAATAATTGGTCCTATTCCTTGGTTAAGTCAGACCCACCATATTACCCGCAGAAATAAAGTCGTCATTGGGTTCTCACCTAACAGTTATTGGTCCCCAACCCCATCTTTACCCCACAACATCTCATGCTAATAGAGAGGTCCAGCCTCCGATGCAATTTGACCACTGTGTCCAGCCGAAACAAATCAACGCCGGAAGGACCTTAGCAACTCTACTATGGTGGAAGACCTCTAGACTTAATATTAGGTAATCTAGTCTTAGTGATTCCAACTTTGAGCTATTCATAGGAGGTAATCGATCAATTGACCAGATAAGCAGGTGGGAGGCTCCCCTTACTCAAAGAGTAAGGTCCTAATTAAGTAACCACCTTTAACACTTTTCTAGACACCAATTAGATCAATTAATCAAACATAGCTAGCTCAATGTATCGTTCACTCTCGACTGATTGAGGAGGTTTTAGGTCTCAAATAGAATTTTCATCTCATGTAAATTTGAAACTCATTTCATATGTTATGCGTTTACATCTTATGTAAATGTCATATTGTTTAGGTTTACATCTTATGTGAATTTGAAACCCTTTGCATATGTGTTTACATCTTATGTAAATGGCATATTAGTTCAGGTTTACATCTTATGTAAATGGCCTAAGCTAATTGGGTTTTTATTCACATCTTATGTAAAATTGCTTAACATATATATACATCTCATGCATATACTAATTTTCTTTTAAGCATAGGCATAAATAGAAATTTATCTTTTATGATCATGAATCTTTGATTGAGCCTTTACATACATCTCATGCACATAATTTTCAGATCTGGAAATTTTTCAATTAAATATGCTATCAGCTGAAATTCTGATCATGCAAGATATAATTTTAATTTTGCAATTTGATTGTGATTAAAACTAATCATGCAATATCTAGATTTTTAAACAAAAATCTGCATGCTGAAATCTGAAATTTCAGCATGCAGAAATTTCAGCAAGCATAAAAGAAAATTTCAGATCTAATTAAATTCTAATCAAGCCAATCAATTTTAATCTAAATCCCATAAACGCGGCTCTGATACCACTGTTGGGTTACCCCCATACGCGTTGTGACGATCACAGCGGAAAGACACGTGCAGGGGCGTTCATCTCATGAACGTTCTAGGGAACGTAGATTTCAAAATTTTCTAGAGTTCTCTAACTCAGTTTTATGAAATCTAAAGGAAAGATTAAAATTAAAAGACATGATTAATTTCAGATCTACTACAATTTCTAATTGTATAGAATTTATAAAGATCTAATCCTTACCTTTGAGCGGGTAGAACTTCACCGCTATCTGATGATCGTAGGATTTCTGGTTCTCTTGAAGCCGCACAAGCGTCCTGCCTCTACAGGTATCCACACGAGATACAGATCGCTCCAAGATCTCACCGGGGTGCTAGCTCCTTTGCAGAGATCACTTTTGATGGCTAAATTCCTCTCTCTTTAATCAACTCCTTGATTACTTTGAGAGGAAGAAGAAGGAAGACGACGAACGTCGAAGGGGAGGAAGAAGAAGACGACGACTCTTCTTCTTTCTCTCTTGCTCACGGCAAAGGGAAGAAGGAGGAAGAGGGTGGCGGCTGATTGAAGGCTCCAATTCACTTATGCATCATGCCTGGTCCCTTTAAATAGGCATCTCATGCCTACAAAAATAAGGAATAATTTCATCAATCAATCAATCCTGGATTCATCCCTCCAAAATCAGCAACACCCCTTACTTAATTCTATCACAACCCTTACTTAAAAGTGATTAGAGAGAATACAAGGGATGCGCTCGTGCCATGTGGCAATCCGCATGAAAGAGGAGGAGGAGCATCCGGCCCTCCATGTGGCATGGGATCAAACTAGGAAAGGAGGGGCGGACGCTCCTCCTTTCTTCATGCGTGTGAGAAGGAGGAGGGGCGGACGCCCCTCCTTTCCTTCTTTATTCCACACGGCATGAAGGAAGTTCTCTTCCTGGTTTTTCATGCATTTATTTCCTAATCTAATTAGGAATTACATGGTCCCACTTGGTGTTGGAAATTGTATCCTAAATGTCAATCGTCAGCATGTTGATGATTGAATTTGGTAAATGAATTAACAAATCAATAAAGTCTTTTTTTAGCATTATTCATCATTTTACATCTTCAAATGAACTCTTATATGATGAAGTCCTTAGGACTTATTAATGATAAAGGAGGATTTATCTTCGAGTCCTTAAACTAGTTCGCGACCAAATGATATGTTGTTACAAGGACGACAACATTATCGAGGTTAGGTCGTTGTGTGACATATACGTTGGTTGTCCTCTTAACCAAGGAGTGTGGAGACACTGGTATGCCACACAGGTGAAGTGTATGAGTATATTTCACTGAACGTGACCAATTCCGGAATGCTCTACTGTCAAGAGATATTTCGAGTGGATATGGGTATAAGTTTGGCCCTCTGATCTGAGACCGCAACCTGTGACTAGCAAGCAACTCATTATACTTTGGTACCGGACTACCTGAATTTCTAATTCAGTGACGGAAGGTCACTGGGTGCTTGCGTAGTCAGTTGTGAGTCGAGATGGAATTGACCCCTCCTGGAAACAGGAGATAATGTCTTGTGATTAATTTAGTAGGCCAGGGTAATCCCAGTGAGGAGTCACGGGATATCTAAAGTTAATCACATAATGGATGTACTAATTATAGGGTTGATAGTGGGCTCTAAGTCATCCTAACATTAGGAGTCAAAGGGATTGAATTATACAGTAACCATAGTTCAGGGCTCCAGAATATTTGCTTCACATATATTCGGCCTATCCGGATGTCGGATACCATTGCTAGATGGTCACATTGATTAGTGTAGGAAGTCGTTCCTATACTATCGGCTTAGGTTCGAACCTATGAGGTCACATGCATAGAAGATTCCTGATTGATCAAGAAGGCTGATGAATAATTAAGAATCATTCAAGGATAATTTGGTCAATTCGATTGGCAAAATATCTTATAAAATAATTAAAATAATTATCGAAGGATTAATTAGTAATTAGATTGCTAATGAACTCAATTGGATTGAGTAATTAGACTAAGGATGAGCCAAATTGAATTAGATTCAATTCTGGGCTCAATCAGGGTTTTTGACCTGATTGGATTAGGTCTGAATCAAGAGAACTTAGGTTGACCAAATTAAATTAGATTAAATTTATGCTTAATTAGGGATTGATCTAATTGGATTAGGTTCAACCCATGGTAATTGGATCATTCTAATTGTTAGGATTTAATTAAATTAAATGGGTTTGATCTGAAACTATTCGGATCTTAAAATCCACTTGTCACATATCCATGCATGGCGCCATAAATTGATTTTTAATATGATTAAAAATTAATTTAATTTATTCAATGGTGCCATGGGACACTTGGCAACATCATGGACCTCTTTCATCATTAGATGGGGTGACATGGAGAGATAAATTCATGAAAAGAATTGGATAAGATCAAATTCTCTCTCTTCGTGGCATATGTCATCCTTATCTTTATCTCACTTCTAATTAAGGTAGAATTTCGAATTTAATCACCACAAAATCACCACGTGACCCTCTAATCTGATTGGGGGCATGGGAATTTCGAAATTGAAAGAGAAAGTGGCAACATGATGAATGGTTTAGATTAGATCAGGCTTCATCATGTAATGGCACATGAACTTAAAATTTGAATTCAAAATTCAAAACCCCACAAAATCCTCCACAAGTATGGGATGGTTGGCATGAAGTTAGAGGGGGTAGCAACATTTAAAGGACCTCCATCAGCTGGTGGTCGAATTGAAGGAAAAAAGAGAGAAAAGGAAGAAAAAAAAGGGAAAAGAAAAGAGAGGAACCCTAGTTCATGCATGGAAAAATTCTGCATTCAATCTAGCCAACTTCTTCCTCCTCTAAGTCCATCACGCCATTAGTGTTAGGGGTCCCTGATAAGAGTCTTTAGATCAAATCTAAGTCCTCTTCAATCCCTCCAAACCTTTCCTCCAAGTTCTTCCAAGAAGGCGGTTCAAAAGTTGATAGCGTTGGGAAGATCAAATTTCTGCCTCAAGAAATTCTGTGCAAGCTAGCACTTCTGCAGGATTGGATCTCTTCAGGAACTTTGCGTGTACTTCTCGTAGAGGCCATTTGTGTGAGTGGCTGCGAAGTCAAGGATCAGATCCACAACTTTCATCCATCATAAAAGGTATTAATCTAGCATTAATCATTTATTATGGTGTCAAGATCTAGGTCCGATTTTTCGAGGTTTTACTCTCTTTTGGGGCTCCTCACGGAGATATCTCTAGAGTCCATTCGATGGATATTCGGAGATTAATTGGAATAAAGTTCTTAAGTTTCAGATCTGATAATTAATCATGCATGAAAGTTTTAAAATAATTGTTTAAATGATTCCGGCATAATCCTATGTGTTCTTACATTGCTGATTTCTAGATTTGATCTTGTAAGCATGCACGAAATAAAATTATTTGATTCAATTTTTCTGCCGTATTTTTGAAACTTAAAAAGAACTACGTATGGCTTGATCCTCCTTGTGAAGGGGTACGTAGGCAACCCGATCAGGTTTAGCCATGTTTTTTTTAAAAAAAAAATCAGCATTTTAACACCGAAGAACCTAGGATTCACTTTCAGTGGTATCAGAGCCAGGTTCATGTTTAAACTTTTATGTTTTAATTTTTATAATTAAATCTAAAATCATGAGCATGCTTAGATTAGATCTAAAGTATTTTTATGATTGATTTAATTGCTGATTATGCATGATTAACTAGATCTGAAATTTTGGATGCATATGATGCATGTTTGTGTTAAGATTTGTAACATAAATAAATCTGAAATCATAATTTTGTTTAGATTAGATCTAAATAAAATTTCTGATTCATATGATCTCTAATTTTAATGAACAAATCAGATCTGAAAATAAAAGTGAAAAAATAAATACATAAGATGTATGTTGTATTAATTCATGTTGTTATGTATATCTGATGCATGAACATTAAATATAATAACTTAAACATGAATTAAATCTGATTACATGTGATTAATTACAAAAACTCAGATCTGAAAATATGTTTTAAGAACTGAAAGATTGTAATTAATATGTAATTAAAAAGAAATATGCAATGATCAAAACTTTCATCAGTCTAAACTTAATTGAGAATTAAGTGTTATGAAATAGAATTGTAACTCAATTAATTGACATTGCATAATTTTTTGGGCATATGGGTTAGCTTGAATCACGTTCCTAGGATTGGGTTGACCTAAGGTTAGAATCTTACATGGACAAATAGAATTAATTGATCAAATCTAATTAAGTAGTAACTAGATTAGGTCAAAAAAATTCTAGGTCAATTTACAATAGATGTAGATGGATCAAGTCCATGTCTTTGATTAGACCAAGATGGAACTTAATTTAGGCTCAAAGGTGTAGCCTGAGTCATTTGAGTAATCAAATCGAAATTGATTAACCAGTCGATGTCTAAGGTAAGTTTGGCAGTTTTGACCGGTGGTTTTTAATTGGGAGCTACTCGCACTGATTAATCTTTGTCGAGTTAATGGCATATCCCTTCCACCGATCTCACTTACCTGGCCGACATGGTCAATCACATTTTGATTGGATCACTTAATGATTCGAGTTAGCCCATGCCTATAAGAAAAATTAGTTTGACTGATTTAGGTGCTGTTGCTGGGGGTTCAAACCGAGAACGATTGGCACAGCGGTGTGAACGGGGTTCCCTTGGAATTGCTTCGGTTGCGCTCCACCTTCCGCCGGAAAACCTGCAAGCAAGCCTCGCACCACCACCGGGGTAGTGGGGGCCCTCCGACGATCAAGTTAGGGAAGATCGAAGGAGAAGGAGAGGTAGCAGGTAAGATGATACTCTGGAAAATCTTGCTTACCCTCCCCCTTCCCCCCCAGCCGCATATATACCAGGCTGGGGGGTTCTTTTGGGGATTGGTCATCGTGTGGCGCGATGGGGTTGCCACTGACATGGCCGTTACAGGGCGTCGTGGGGCAGCGCTGGGTACGGCTATGGCAGGGCGTAGTGGAGTTCCGCTTTGTACGGCTGTTACAGGGGATCGTGAAACAGCGTCGGATACGGGCGTTGCAGGGAGTAGTGGAGCAGGGGGCCGCGGCGTGCCTCAGGGGAACAGTCTGTTGTTGTCAAAGATTGCCGACTCGGGGACGGATTGCTGGATCAAGGGGCAGCCGACTCGGGGTCGGGCTGCGGAGCCGAAGATATCCGACCCGAGGTCGGATTGCTGGATCAAGGGGCAGCCGACTCGGGGTCGGGCTGCGGAGCCGAAGATATCCGACCCGAGGTCGGATTGCTGTATCAAGGAGCAGCCGTAGTCTTTCCGGACGCGCGTGCCGGTCACGTGGGGCATGGTGGCTAAGTTCCCCCGTAACAGTAGCCCCCCACTTCCGAGCCTGGAACCAGGAGGGGAACGGGTGAAGGGAGTGATGCTTCGAGATTGCCGCCATCCCTCGGAAAGGCGCGCGTGCTTCGAGCTCCCCGCCTTCTTTACGGCGTATGGCGGTTGTCGCTGATCTGGCGGTCTGCGGATTTCGGCGGACATCCTTCCTTAATGGCGTCGATTCGCCTTTGGGGCGCGAACGAACCTTCGGCAGCCAGGCGTCCTCTGGCGTCACCGAGGCGTCACCCGCCTTTCCGCCTATTTAGCCGGGGGCCCTCCCCCGTCCGCCTTTCTCTTCACAGGCATCCTCGAGTTTCTCCCTTGTGCTGCTGCCGTTGCCGTCGGACTGTTCGTTCGCTCCTCCTTTGGCGCTCTCGGAGCCGTTCTTCCTTCCCTTCCAGTGAGTTGCCCCACTCTGCAATTTAGGGCCCTCCGTACTTTCTCCTTTCGTATTAGTGTACCCCAGTCATTCCGGTCCCTTCTCCCCTCTTGACCCCGTCCTGACCGTAGATTCACTGACCGTTAGGGATGGACGAAGTAAGAGCAGACCGCATTCAGTCGGAGCTGGTCCCCGAAGACCTAGATAGGTTCGTGGCCCGGTACCACCTTCCCAAAATCTGCAACGTTACGCTCCCGGGGCCTGAGGAGAGGATGTCCCATCCTCCTCCAGGGAAGGTCTCCATCAATGAGGACATCCTTCGGGCTGGGTTCCGCCTTCCCCTCTCGGACTTAGTCGTGCAGGTGCTTCGAGGTTTAAGAGTGGCGCCGACGCAACTGGTGCCGAACTCATGGCGTACCCTGACGGCCTTCCAGGTTCTCTGCCGCATGCACGAGGTTCCCGCCACCCTGAACGTCTTTTGGGAATGCTATGGCCTGAACGGCCACCCCCGGGACAGAGGGTGGTGGTGCTTTGCGGCGCGGCGAGGGTGCGGCCTCGTCAAGGAGGCTCCTTCCTCCATTCATGGCTGGAAGGAGTGTTTCTTTTTCATCGACGTAGATCCCTCTTGGAGAATCGGGGCAACCTGGAAGACGCCGATGAAGTCCCCGATCGGCCAATCGAGGTTGTCGAGGGAGGAGTCCGATGGCGTCGCCGTCTTGAGGGGGTTGGTTGCCGAGGGCCGGCTCCCCCCAGTGGCTAGCCTTATTTCCGAGGATGCCTTGGTGAACGTCGGTCTGAGCTCGATCCCCGCCGACCGTGAGCCCGCCACCACTTCTTCTTTTTTAGCTCTTTTCTCCTCTTTCCTTTCTTCTTTCCATCGGTTTCTTAGTTTCTAACCATCTCGTCCTTTTTGCAGAAATCGACGACGTCATGCAGTCGGACAAGGCAATGGCTGTTAGTAGGGCGTCCCTACTGGAAGCGGTCCGGAGGAAGAAACGGACTCCTCCGAGCGGGGTCCCACCGGCGAAGAAGCCCCGCCAGCAGGCGACTCCGACGCCGACAGACGGGTCCGGGCCCATCGATCAGGGGGACACCGCGGGCTCGGACCGACAGTTGACGCCGTATCAGCCCTCCAGTGATGAGACTATCGTTTTTCCGGAGGTGTCATCCGAGCGCGCCCGGGTCGGACGCAGTCGGTCCCCAGCCCGATCTTCGACTCGGTCAGCTTCGGATGATACGAGAAGGGGGGGCGCGCCGAGGCCCCGGCCGAGCGGGACCCTGTCGATCTCTGGCGCGGCCCCTGCCCCGCGCACGGTTGGCATGACTCTCTCCCAAGCGATGGGTAAGGGTAAGGCTGCAGAACCACCGTCCGGCTCCGGGGCGAAGTCGGGGTCGGCCTTCACTTTCGCCGGCGCCCGAAACCTCGTTGAGACGGTGCTACTGGAGAGGGACCGTAGGCAGGTCCGGCAGATGAGCATCCCTGAAGTCGGAGCTGCCAGCTGCGTCTGTCTCATGTCGGTGAGTGTTCTTTTGGTCGCTTTCGTCGTTTATAGGCTCTGTTGATCCCCGTCTGACGCTCTCATTTTTCCTATCTCTTAGCTCGCCCAGTACATGATCCGCCTGGAGCAGAGCCACGAGGAACATGCGAGGCTTCTGGCGAGGACCGAGAGCCGACTGAAAGCTGTAGAGGAGGGAGGCCAGGCTGCGGCGGGGAGGACGACCAGGGACCTCGAAACGAGGCTCCAGGTGGCCGAAGAGCGGGCACTCGGCTTCGCCGTCCTCGAGAGGCAACTGTTGGATGCTCAGGAGCAACTCAAGGTTGCCTCGGGTCTCGAAAGCGAGATCAGGAAGGCGGAGGAGCGGGCCGAAAAGCAGTCCCGGAAGGCTGCCGACTTCCGGGAGAGGTGGGAGAAGGCCCAGCAGTCGGCCGACAATGCCCGCAACCGAACCCGATCTCTTGAAGCCAAGCTGGCCGAATTGGAGTCGGCCTTGGAGGGGACTCGTGCGAGCAACCAGGAGCTTCATTCGCGCCTGGAGGAGGCTGAGGCTGCTCGCGTCGCTGCCGAGGCGAGGCACATGGAGGCTCGGGCCGATCTGCTGAGGGTCTCCTCCGAGGCGGACGACCGGATTGTGGCGAAGGTCATGGAAGCGAAAGCTCAGATTACGGAGCGAGCGGAGGCTGCGCTGGCCGAGAAGAGCACGAAAATCGGGCGTCAGGCAGTACAGGCCTATCGTCAGTCCGCCGAGTTCATCCGTGACATGTCGGACGCGGGGTCCGACTCCTTTGCCTTAGGCTTCGATGAAGGCCTGGCAAGGGTGTCCGCTAAATACCCCGGAATTGACCTGAGTGGGGTCTCCCTCCTCGACTCCCCTCCGATGCCATTGCCTGCCGATTCTCCAACCGTCTCCCCACCCTTCGTGGACGTGCTCGCCGTTCCCGACTCAGGGGTTCCTCCAAACTGACTCTCTGTACTTTTCTTTGTTCTTTTCTTTGTATGTTGGCATTTTGCCATGTTGTATGGGTCTCGGCCCTGATGCAACGAAAGTTAATGCAAACAGAGTGTTTCCTCATTTCACTTTCGTCCTTCCTCTTCTTAACTCTTGGTAGCGTCTCGCCGACTCCTGACTCTTGAAGTTCTTCCGGCGCTAGGCCAGGCATCCGAGGGTTAGGCCTCAGGAAATTCTTCCGGCGCTAGGCCAGGCATCCGAGGGTTAGGCCTCAGGAAATTCTTCCGGCGTTAGGCCAGGCATCCGAGGGTTAGGCCTCAGGAAATTCTTCCGGCGCTAGGCCAGGCATCCGAGGGTTAGGCCTCAGAAAATTCTTCCGGCGCTAGGCCAGGCATCCGAGGATTAGGCCTCAGGAAATTCTTCCGGCGCTAGGCCAGGCATCCGAGGGTTAGGCCTCAGGAAATTCTTCCGCTGGTCGGCCAAGGCTGGCGCAAGCCGAGGCGACCGGTCGGGGCTTCAGGCTAGTCTGCTCCCGGGATGATCATCGGGTTAGCCTGGCATCCGAGGGCCGAGCCTCGGGGAATTCCGCTCGTTGGTCGGCCAAGGCTGGCGCAAGCCGAGGCGACCGGTCGGGGCTTCAGGCTAGTCTGCTCCCGGGATGATCATCGGGTTAGCCTGGCATCCGAGGGCCGAGCCTCGGGGAATTCCGCTCGTTGGTTGGCCAAGGCTGGCGCAAGCCGAGGCGACCGGTCGGGGCTTCAGGCTAGTCTGCTCCCGGGATGATCATCGGGTTAGCCTGGTATCCGAGGGCCGAGCCTCGGGGAATTCCGCTCGTTGGTCGGCCAAGGCTGGCGCAAGCCGAGGCGACCGGTCGGAACTTCAGGCTAGTCTGCTCCCGGGATGATCATCGGGTTAGCCTGGCATCCGAGGGCCGAGCCTCGGAGAATTCCGCTCGTTGGTCGGCCAAGGCTGGCGCAAGCCGAGGCGACCGGTCGGGGCTTCAGGCTAGTCTGCTCCCGGGATGATCATCGGGTTAGCCTGGCATCCGAGGGCCGCGCCTCGAAGAATTCCGCTCGTTGGTCGGCCAAGGCTGGCGCAAGCCGAGGCGACCGGTCGGGGCTTCAGGCTAGTCTGCTCCCGGGATGATCATCGGGTTAGCCTGGCATCCGAGGGCCGAGCCTCGGAGAATTCCGCTCGTTGGTCGGCCAAGGCTGGCGCAAGCCGAGGCGACCGGTCGGGGCTTCAGGCTAGTCTGCTCCCGGGATGATCATCGGGTTAGCCTGGCATCCGAGGGCCGAGCCTCGGGGAATTCCGCTCGTTGGCCACGCGCCTGTCACTTGCCGCTCGACGGGGTTTCTCCGTGGCCAGCTGCGATCGTGTTTCTCCCCCTCTCGAAGCGTCGCCTGGGGAACACTAGAAGGCCATTAAATGCTAATTGAGGAGTTACCTGGAAAATCGGACCGGCCAGTTGCTGCTTGCGAGGAGTGCCAGTTAAGCGGCCGCGATACGCGCGTTCTTCGAGGCGGATGCGGCCTGGGCGCGTGCGGAGATACGTGGGCCGCGGGATACACGCCGTCCGAAGTGTCCTGCACGAAGAATGCAATTGAGGAGAATGATGCCTAGGAGATCGTGGGGGGATAAACCTCGAGAGCCGGAACGGCTCCGGATTCGATGTGCCCGCATTTATTGGAGCCACCCGCATCGGAACGACCGGGAGGCCACAGTTTGGCTATAAATATAAGCGCAGGTGCGGTGGAGCCTGCCAAGCCGGAGCTGTTCAGGTTGCCATGGATCGTGGACCTCCTCTCTGGCGCGTGGCTGGGAAATCCCAGCCGGAGGAACGGGAGGCGCGCCCCTCGCGACTTCCACCAACTAGCCGTTTCATCTGGGATCAACGGGAGGATTCTCCCCGGTGGAACTCCGCTAGGCATTTCATCCGGGATCACGCCTCCTCGCGCTCTTCTCCCTTATATTCCTTTCCTCCCCTTCTCCTGGGGAGGACCGGAATATCCCTTGGAGGTGGCGTTCCTCTAGAAGCAGTGTGAACTTCTTCTTCGTCCGCGCCGGCTCTTCGTCTTTTGCGTGAGGCGTCGATGGCGCCTCCGGGGGGAAGCACCCACGGCCAGTGGGATTGCAGCTGCTTCGGGCGGAGGGTTCGGGATCCCAGATCTTCAGCTCCACGGAGTCCCCACCTCTTCCTTAGTTTCTTTACTCCCCAATCCCCCTCTGGGAATTCTTTGTAATCACACGAACACGCCATTGTGACCAGAAATTATTGAAATGAAAAGAACTATATATTTTTTGAGCTGTCTTTCTGGCTTTGTCTTTCTACTGGTAATATACCCGCAGGTTAGCGGAATTCTAGCTCCTTGGAATTTCTCGACCATCTAGTGCCTCCAACTGGTAGGAGCCAGGTCGGTTTACCCAGCGAACCCTATACGGGCCTTCCCAATTTGGCGCCAGCTTCCCACCTTCCGCGGGCTGAGATGCTTTGGCCCGCCTTAGCACCAGATCTTCAATTCTGAAAAGTTTTGGTCGGACCTTGGAGTTATAATACCGGGCCACCCTCCGCTGATACATCGCCATCCGGACCTGCGCCATTTCCCTCGCTTCTTCCAAGAGGTCCAGGTTCCCTCGGAGCTGCTCCGAATTGGCCTCGGGTCGGTGCGCGGCCACTCGGGGCGAGGGGAGTCCGAGCTCCATGGGGACGACCGCTTCCGTGCCATAGGTTAGGCCGAAAGGTGTCTCCCCGGTAGGGGTCCGATGCGTGGTCCGATACGCCCAAAGGACGTTCTCGAGTTCTTCGACCCAAGCTTGCCTCGTCCGACCGATTCGCGCCTTAATTCCTTGGAGGATTGTCCGATTTGTCACTTCGGCCTCACCGTTGGTTTGGGGATGCGACACAGATGTGAACCGATGCTCGATCCCGAACTCCTCGCAGAAGTCACGGAAATGCTTGTTGTCGAACTGTCGACCATTATCCGAGATGAGGACCCGGGGTACCCCAAATCGGACAATGATGTTTTTCTTTACGAACTTCCGGACTTGCGCCTCCGTGATAGTGGCCAGCGGCTCCGCCTCCACCCACTTGGTGAAGTAGTCGATTGCAACAATCAAGAATTTCCGCTGGGCGGAAGCGACGGGGAACGGTCCGAGGATATCCATTCCCCACTGTGAGAAGGGCCAGGGTGCGGTGATTGGTGCCAAGGGGACAGAAGGGACTCTCTGGACGTTGGCGTGGCGCTGGCAGGCGTCGCATTTCCGTACGTGATCCTTTGAGTCCTCCAACAAGGTAGGCCAATAATAGCCTTGCCTCATGATCTTGTGCGCCAAGGACCTAGCCCCCGAGTGCGATCCGCAGACGCCCTCGTGGACTTCGCCGAGGACGTAGGCCGCCTCCAAGGGGCGGAGGCACCTTAAGAGGGGGGCGGTGAACGAGGTCTGATACAGCCTCCCTTCATAGAGTACGTAGTGGACGGACTTCCTGACAAGTCGCCGAGCTTGATCTTCGTCTTCAGGGAGGATCCCTTAGGCGAGGTAGGCGACGAGCGGGTCCATCCAAGATGGCTCCGGATCAATCGCCATCACCGCCCCAGCCTCGCCGATGCTCGGGGCATCCAGGGTCTCCAGGTAGATTGCCCTCGACAGGTTGCGCGCCTCTGCGCCCACCAAGCGGGACAACCTGTCGGCCCTAGCATTTTCGCTTCTGGGGACCTGCTGGAGGTCGACGCTGCCGAGGTCGGGAATGAGTGCTTGCACTTTCCGGACGTAGTTCTGCATGGTCGGGCTCCGGGCCTCGAACTCCCCACGGACCTGCCCGACCACCAGCTGGGAGTCGGTGAAGACCTTCAAACGCCGGATGCCGAGCTCCCCGGCGAGTTTGAGTCCCGCGACTAGGGCCTCGTACTCCGCCTCATTATTGGTCACTGGAAATCCAAACCTCAAGGCATACTCGGCTATCACTCCATCAGGACTGGTAAGGACCAGCCCGGCCCCTCCACCCTCGGGGTTCGACGACCCATCGATGTGAAGCGTCCAGGTCGGGAGGTCGAGGCTGGGCGTTTCCGGCGGTCTAGGTTCCGCCACCTGCACCGTGCACTCAGCGAGGAAGTCCGCGAGCACCTGGGCCTTGATGGCGGGCCGAGGCTGGTAGCGGATGTCGAACTCACCGAGTTCTATTGCTCACTTCACCAGCCGTCCCGCATTCTCGGGGTTGCTGAGGATCTGTCGTAGTGGTTGATCAGTTAAGAGGGTGACAGAATGGGCCTGGAAATAGGGGCGGAGCCTCCTGGTCGCGGTCAGCAGCGCGAAGGCGATCTTTTCAGCCTTTGTATACTGCGCCTCGGCATCCCGTAGGATCCGGCTGATGTAGTACACGGGCTTCTGGAGCTTTGCCTCTTCCCGAACCAGCACCGCACTGACCGCGGTTGGGGAGACCGCCAGATAGAGGTAGAGCATCTCCCCTTCTTGCGGCTTGGACAGCAGGGGAGGAGACGCCAGGTATTCCTTGAGCTGGTCGAATGCTGCTTGACATTCGGCCGTCCAGAGGAAGTCTTTCGGGCGTTTTAACACCTTGAAGAATGGTTGGCAGCGTTCGGCCGATTTTGCCACAAATCGTCCGAGCGCGGCGACCCTTCCAGCAAGCTCCTGAACCTCCTTCACTTTGGTCGGAGGGGACATACCTTGGATGGCCTTGATTTTGTCCGGGTTGGCTTCGATACCCCGCTGGTTGACAATGAAACCGAGGAACCTCCCGGCCGAAGCGCCAAAGGCGCACTTCGCTGGGTTCAGCTTCATACGAAACTTCCGCAAGGTGGTGAAAGTCTCCTTCAGATCCACGATGTGCCGGTCTGCCTGGCGGCTCTTCACCAGCATATCGTCCACGTACACCTCCATACTCCGGCCGATTTGCTCTTTGAAGATTTTGTTGACGAGGCGCTGGTAAGTGGCGCCAGCATTCTTCAGACCGAAGGGCATTACCTTGTAACAGTACAGCCCCCGGTCTGTTATAAAGGCAGTTTTCTCCTCGTCCTGTGGGGCCATCATTATCTGGTTGTAACCGGAGAAGGCATCCATGAAAGACAGCAGCTGATGTCCGGAAGTCGCGTCGACCAGTTGGTCTATCCGCGGAAGCGGAAAGCTATCCTTGGGGCACGCCTTGTTCAGGTCGGCATAGTCGACGCACGTCCTCCACTTCCCGCTCGCCTTTCGGACAAGTACGACATTTGCCAGCCACTCGGGGTAACTCACCTCCCTTATGAATCCTGCCTCCAAGAGTTTGTCTACCTCCTGGTCGATCACCCGGATCCGATCCGGGGCACAGTGTCTCTTCTTCTGCTTCACTGGCCGGTGGGTCGGGTCGACGTTGAGGGCGTGAGAGATGACCTCCGGGTCGATCCCAGGTACATCGGCCGCCGACCAGGCAAATACATCGGCATTGGCTCGGAGGAATTCTACCAACCGGGCCCGAGCTCCCGGGTCGAGATTGGCGCCGACCCGGACCGCCCGGTCCCGGCGGCCTTCCTCGAGGGGAACTTCGACCACACCCTCGGCCGGCTCCCCCTGCCGCAAGGCCACCTCGTCTCTGGCATCAAGGGACTCGACGCTTAGGGCTTCTGCGGGCTTCTTCCCTTTGAGGGTCGCTAAGAAACATTGCCGTGCGGTCGGTTGCTCACCTCGGACCTCCCCGATCCCGACCGTCGTGGGGAACCGCATGAGCAAGTGGTACGTGGAGACCACCGCACGAAGGGCGTTCAGCCCGGGTCGTCCGAGGATAGCGTTGTAAGCCGAGGGAACACGGACGACCAAGAACCCGAGTCGCACCGTGGCTTTTGCGGGTGCGATGCCCGCAGTCACAGGCAGCTCAACGACACCTTCCACCGGGACAGCGTCACCGGTGAATCCTACGAGGGGGGTGGACATTTTGTGCAACAATTGTCTGGACAAGCCCAGCTTTTGGAAGGCCTCGTAAAACAAGATATCAGCTGAGCTTCCACTATCCACAAGAACACGCCTTACATCATAGTTTGCCATGGTGAGGGAGATTACCATGGCGTCATCGTGGGGGGTCTGAACCCCCTTTACATCCTCATCACAAAAAGTGATTACGTTGCCGACCCTCTGCCTCTTTACGACGGCCGCCCCCGACGCCTCCGTCGAGCCCCCTGCGTTCCTCACGGGTCGGGGGCAGCCCTCAGTGATAGTGTGGATCACGCCCGCAACGGGTCGATTCTGCTCCCGAGGCCCCGGAGGAGCCGGGTCGGCCGGACGCGGGTCTGCGGGGGGACGTCGGTCGTTCACATATCGACCGAGACGCCCCCGGCGGATGAGAGCCTCGATCTCGTCCCGAAGCTGGAAGCAGTCTTCCGTGTCGTGGCCGTGGTCTCGGTGGTACTCACAGTACGCCCGGGAGGGCCTCTTCCCAGGGATCTTCCGCATCTGTCTCGGGGCCGGGAGGTCCTCCCGCCCCTTGATCTCCATAAGGATCTTGGCCCGGGGAGTCAGGAGAGGGGTGTACCGGTTGAAACGTCGGGGCGGAGAACGAGGGCGTGGGGCGCCGTGGTTCTTCGCCGGCGACGGGCTTCTGCGCCGACGCTGGGGCGTCGGGCTCCTCCTCTGGCGTGCCTCTTTCCGCCTTTTCTTCCCAAGCTTTGGAGGGATCTCGGCGACCTCCTTGCTTCGGTGGGCGGCCGCCTCCTCGGCGTCCGCATACTGGTTCGCCCGGGACAACAGCTCTGGGAAGCTCCGCGGCAGGCGTTTGTCCAGGGAGAAGGTGAGTCTGCCCTTCCGGAAGCCACGCTTCAGGGCTGAAAGAGCTACCTCCTGACTCAGGCTCCGGACCTCCAGCGTAGCCCTGTTGAAGCGGGTAAGATAATCCCGCGGGCTTTCTCCCTCATTTTGCCGGACATCAAAGAGGGAGTCAGAGACCAGTCGCCGCCGGCTACTGACGGCGAAATGAGTGACGAAGAGGCGAGTGAACTGGTCGAAGGACCGGATTGAGTCAGCCTCCAGCCCGGCGAACCATGCCCTCGCCGGGCCACAGAGGGTTGCCGGGAAAGCCTTGCAGAGAAGGGGATCTGATGCTCCGTGGAGGAGCATAAGGGTCCTGAAACTCTCGACGTGATCCCGCGGGTCCGCCGCCCCGTCATAGGGCTCGATCGCCGGCATTTTGAACCCCGGCGGATTCGGGGTCCGCAGGATCCTCGAGGCAAGCGCCGGCTGGGAGGAGATCTCTAAGTCGGTGAAGGGATCTTTGGAATGGCCCTTCAGGACCTGGAGTTGTCGGTGGAGATCGTCCACCCGCCGGTCCAGGGAGCGCGACCGGTGGGTGGGAGACAAGGAGCGGCGAGAGGGGGACCGACTGGAGCGCGGGTTCCTCGAGGATTGGGGGGTCTGGGAACGCGCCCGGGCCCGCCTCTCGGACCCCGCGCGGCTCCGGTGGGAAGGTCCCGGCAGAATGGAGCGTGCTCGAGAATCCTCCTCGCGCCGGTGCTCATCCCCATGGGAGAGGAAGGAGCGCGGGTTGAGGAGGACAGGCGAATACTCAGGCCGCGGCGGCTCCTGAGCCCGCTGCGGCGTCCGAGAAATCGCACCCTGCAGATTCTGCACCGCCTCCGCGAGGGTGCGAACCTGCTGGGTTAGTTGGTCGAACTGGGCGGCTTCGACCGTCTGAACGGGCGGTGGGGAGGTGGAGTGTTGCTGAGAGTATGTTGGAGATGCAGTGGCCTTCCGGCCAGAGGCGTGAGAGGCCCCGCGACCGGAAGCATTGGAAGCTCCACGACCACCTCGCCGTGCCATTACGATCGCTCTGAGATCCGGGCCCTTCCTCTAGCGCCAACTGTTGCTGGGGGTTCAAACCGAGAACGATTGGCACAGCGGTGTGAACGGGGTTCCCTTGGAATTGCTTCGGTTGCGCTCCACCTTCCGCCGGAAAACCTGCAAGCAAGCCTCGCACCACCACTGGGGTAGTGGGGGCCCTCCGACGATCAAGTTAGGGAAGATCGAAGGAGAAGGAGAGGTAGCAGGTAAGATGATACTCTGGAAAATCTTGCTTACCCTCCCCCTTCTCCCCCAGCCGCATATATATCAGGCTGGGGGGTTCTTTTGGGGATTGGTCATCGTGTGGCGCGATGGGGTTGCCACTGACATGGCCGTTATAGGGCGTCGTGGGGCAGCGCTGGGTACGGCTATGGCAGGGCGTAGTGGAGTTCCGCTTTGTACGGCTGTTACAGGGGATCGTGAAACAGCGTCGGATACGGCCGTTGCAGGGAGTAGTGGAGCAGGGGGCCGCGGCGTGCCTCAGGGGAACAGTCTGTTGTTGTCAGAGATTGCCGACTCGGGGTCGGATTGCTGGATCAAGGGGCAGCCGACTCGGGGTCGGGCTGCGGAGCCGAAGATATCCGACCCGAGGTCGGATTGCTGTATCAAGGGGCAGCCGACTCGGGGTCGGGCTGCGGAGCCGAAGATATCCGACCCGAGGTCAGATTGCTGTATCAAGGGGCAGCCGACTCGGGGTCGGGCTGCGGAGCCGAAGATATCCGACCCGAGGTCGGATTGCTGTATCAAGGGGCAGCCGTAGTCTTCCCGGGCGCGCGTGCCGGTCACGTGGGGCATGGTGGCTAAGTTCCCCCATAACAGGTGCCTTCTTAACCGGTTTGAGTCTAATCTGATTTGGTGAAGTCAGTGGGAGAAATTAGACTAACCGGATCTTCTCATCTATCCTAATTATGAAATCCTCTAAAATTATTAGGTCCTTAAAATGAAATGGTTATGGGGATAACTAGGTCATAGCCTTCCATTAAGTTGGGTGATAATGGGTCCAATGTTTTGATAATTATTGGAGGCGCGACACGCCTGGTACTTATCAAGCATTGAAATTGTCATTCAATATATGATGAGTTAAGTGTACCTTCAATAGGCGGTCAGGTGAGCCGAGCCACACTCGGGCTTGGTCGTCTATTAGTTGATTAGACTTAACCCTATTATTTAATGGTTGGACCTAACTAGGGTATTCGGTGGAGGCGCCACACGCCTGCCGAAGAACCTAGGGCAAAATTATCACTAGAAGTTGCTTGGTGAAGCAACTAGTTTAGAACCTACCAATAGATGCATATGGGTTAGCCGAGCCACACTCGGGCCTAAATGCGATCTATTGGGTTCTAGTGCCCACTAAAGAATTAGGAGTAATTTTTCGAATTGGAGGTAGAGGCTACCAATTTGTATAAAATAGTGAAAGTATCTTTAGACTAAAGTCCAAGTCTACTGTGTTTAGTCAATTCATATACTAATAGCCAAATTTTCTTTTATGTAGAAATGGCCACAAGTTTGTCACTTCGCTCATTATTGGATAATGACAAGTTGACTGGTCCCAACTTCAATAATTGGCATAGAAAGCTGAAAACTCAGCATAGTCAGACCAAAAAGATTAAGGATGACTAAAGTCAGGCAGAATGCTTCTATTGTAAGAAGCAGGGGCATTGGAAGAGGAATTGTCCTTAGTACCTTACCTCACTTGATCCGAACAGGCCAAGAAAGAGAAAAAGGCAATCAGTTGCTGATCAAGGTATTTATATGATAACACATTGTAATTTCTCTATATGTGATAATTCGACCTGGGTATTAGATACTGAAAGTCCGTTTAATATATGCAATTCGTTGCAAGGACTTCAGGTCAATGAGAGATTTGAAAACAGCGAGAGATTCCTGAATGTTGGAGATGGAAGATCTATTCCAGTTCTAGTTTTCGGAAATCTCAAACTTGTTTTCAATTCTCATGTAGTTGTCTTAAGTGATTGTCGCTATTGTCCTATGTTCTTATTGAATGTAATTTTCGTAGGCCTTTTGGCCATGAACGGTTATGAAATTTCAATAAAGAAATCTTCTTGTGATATCATTATGAATGGTGTTTGATGAGAGCACAAAAGTGCGATCTATACATCACTTAAATTAGTATTATTGCTAAAAAAAATGATGAAAGTGCTGCATTAATATTATATTCTTGTAGGGTGCAGGTGATCGGAAATCAAAGCTAAAATGCACATTGGGTCCAAAAATATACATCACTGCAGGTGACCAGCCAACCGCTTGTGTCAATCCCAGTTGCACACTAGAAGGAGCATTAGCCGACTAGGTGCAGCCACATCTAGCAGCAGCATGTCCTCCCTATTTTGTGCGTCCATTTGAAGATCTCCTAGCATCACTTCATCGCTAGTATCCCATGTGTCCATGAGCCTCCCAGAATCCAGTTCTCCCGTGATCAACCTTCCAGCTCTGGGAATCCGCGATCAGATCTCCTTCCCCAGTTCCCGCGATGCAGCCGTCTACGACTTCATCCGTCCGCGTCCACGCACCTCCCAGCGTCCGCGTGCACCCCCCTTCCTTCCCGTCTTCTCCGCGTGCAACGATCCAGCTTCTCCCGAGATCCAGCCACATCAGCTCCCAGCCTTCCGTCTTCCTCGCAGTCCACGCGTCCCAGCTTCCTTCAAGCATCCATCCGAGTCCCAGCCTCTTCAGATCCTACCCACAATGCATGCCAAGCGTCCACAATCTCCCGAGCATCTCCGCGTCCCAGCTCCATCTCAAGCTCTATTCGTTCGCTACCCAACCTCCCAACATCCTGCAGCCGTCCACCTCTTCCGCATTCACAGCTTCTCCCAGCGCGTGTGATCATCCCGCAGCTGTCCACGGTTCATCTCCCTTGCATTCCAACAGATCCCAGCTCCAATCCTCCTTCCGTTCGCGATCAGATCTCCATTCCAGCATCACAGCAGGATCCTGCGTCCGGGTATCTCGCGGCCAGTCAGCATCCGCATCCCGGATGACCGCCTCATCCCGCATCAACGCCTCAAAAGTCCATCCAGTCTGCTCATCTTCATCTCGTGCGAGAAGGGAAGGGAGGGAGATGGATATATCTTGCTCGGCTGGGAAACAGGGGGGAGTTCATTCGGTGAAACAGAGCCTCAGTCCCCATTCAAAGAAGAAAAAAAAAAAGGGAAACAGAGCATGCTCTGTTTCCAAAAAGAATAGGAAAAAAGAAAAGAAAAAAAGGGAGTTTTCTTTTATGTTAATGGAGGGCTGATTTCTTAGAGAGGGAGATGGAGGAACCTTTAATGTATTGCTCTTTAAAGTAAACTCTAAACTTTTGCTTTGAATGAATTATATTTACTGATATGTTTTTGATCCATGCATAGTTATTTCGTAGATAGCTCTTTAATGGATTATGATTATTGATATATGGATTGCTTTAGTATTTGATTCGTCGTAGACGTAGAAAGCATGACGAATGCTTAGAAATTGAGTTCATATGTTCATGAAACATATACCATGATTAGATCTATCCTACCATTCATTTTTAATCAAGAACCATAGAGTTTATTTCTTGGATGCAATATCGTCAAGGAGGATTCCAGATCCCTACCATCTTTATTTTATTAAACTTTGTTTATTGCTATATTGTTCTCCGATTTTAATTTCTGAAAATCAAAACATAATTTTAATCCACAAATTTATTGAATTAATTAATCTAAAATTATATTAAATAATTTCATATATATTTCGTTCCCTGAGAATTCGACCTCGAACTCCCGAGAATTTACTACTTGTGCGATTCTCCTGCACTTGGGAGAACAATTTTATTGTTGCATCAGTGTTACTATAATAAATGGACGATTAAGCAATGACATCTACTTGTTATCACAATCTGTTAATGTAATGTACACGTCAAGTAAGCGTCCTAGATTAGATAATGTCACGGATGTCTATCTTTGGCATCATTGGCTAGGTCATATTAACAAGAATAGGATGAACAGGTTAAGTAAAGAGGAAATCCTCAATGTTAATGATTGTGAATCATTGACAACCTGTGAATCATGTCTTTTTGGTAAAATGACCAAATCACCTTTTACCGAAAAAGGTGAACGAGCCAGTGATTTATTGACCTTTGTACATTCTGATGTATGTGGGCCAATGAGCACAGATGCTAGAGGTGGGTATCATATTTCATTACATTTACAGACGACCTTTTCAGGTATAGTTATGTCTATTTAATGAGACATAAATCTGAATCATTTGAAATGTTCAAATTATATCGTAATGAAGTAGAAAAACAAACTGGAAAGAGTATTAAAACTCTTCGATCAGATCGAGAAGGTGCATACCTCTCCAATGAGTTTTTGACATACCTAGGAGAGAATGAGATTCTCTCCCAATGGACTCCTCCTGGTACACCACAGTATAACGGTGTATCAAAAAGGAGAAATTGAACTTTGTTAGACATGGTTCGATCCATGATGGAGTTTGCGAGTCTACCCATATCCTTTTAGGGATATGCACTTGAGTCAGCCTACTACATTCTATATAAGGTTCCAAGTAAGTCTGTAAATAAAACACCACATGAGATGTGGACTGGACGTAAGCCAATGCTCTCTCATCTTAGGGTTTGGGGGTGTCTGGCAAATGTCAAACGTTTGAAAACAGACAAACTTGAACCCAAGTCTGACAGATGTTTCTTTGTTGGTTATCCTAAAAAAACTAAAGGATATTACTTCTACTTTGCTGAAGAACAAAAGTTGTTCGTAAGCAATAGAGCTATTTTCATGGAGAAAGAATTCCTTAGTGAAGGAACTAAAAGCTCTAATATTGAGCTTAGGAAAGTTCAACATGTAAAAGACCCGGCACCATCCACTGAACCAATTGAGTCGGATTTGATTAGATCAGATCCAGAACCCATCTTAGATACTACGGTTTCTTGGTCCGGAACGGGGATCCTGTCGAACTTGATGAAAACGATGAGGATCCGATCACCTACATGGATGCGATGTAGAGGTATGACTCTGATGCATGGCTTGGAGCCATGCATTCCGAAATGGAATCCATGAAGGTCAATGATGTATGGACATTAGTTGACCCACCTGAAGGGATTAAACCCATAGGGTGTAAGTGGATTTTCAAAAAGAAACGAGGTGCAGACGGAAAGGTAGAGATCTATAAAGCCCATCTAGTTGCCAAAGGATATCGTCAGCATTGAAGGAAAAATATCCCGCAAAATCCGATAAAATCGGATGCCAGGTCAGAAAATCAGTTTTAAAATTTTATCTATTTATTTATAACAGGTATAAATAAATAACATAACTATATTATGTTTACCATACCTCGATCCCACAGCGGAAGATGGTCAAGGTACTCAGGAACAGAATCTGGTACAGGGCCAAGTGCTGGATCAGATACTGGATCAGATGCTAGATCTGGTACTAGATCGGGAACTGGATCTGGAACTGGATCTGGTGCCGGATCTGGTACTGATGGATCTGGTGCTATGCGAGGCCCGGATGTACGGACCCTCTACTTCACATGCACGCCAAGAAATGCAGGAAGGTAGGATGATGTTTGTATAGTGCAAAAACCCTTTTGCAAATAAACCCCTGGAAGAAAAGAATTTCAAAAATTCTTTCTTCCCTTTTTCTTTTTCTTTCTTTTCCTCTTTCTTCCCGTTTCCTTTTTCTCTCTTTTACAGGCTACTCAAAAGATCATGAATCTCCCCTCTCCCCAGATAAAATCTCTAGCTCAGAATGAAGAGAAAGCTAGCCTATTTATAGGCAAAGACAAGGCTGAACCAGGGAAGAGAAAACGCCAAAAGGGAAGAGTGAACGCCAAACGTTTCATGATTTTATTGAATTTTTTGAACCGTTTGATTTCAATTAAATCAGTCCTATATTAAAGAGGTTTCAAAACCGAAGAGACACGTCTCTTCGGATCTTCAAATGGTAGCCGAAAGAGGGAAGATCAAGCGGCCTTCGATGTGTTCGGAAGAAGAAGAAGAACGCGGTCCACGGGAGAAGGTCTGCAAAAAAAAAATTGGTCCACTGGACCGAGGAAGAAACCAGAACCAAAAACGTGTCATTCAAATAGAGGGGCAAACAAGTAAATTTCTAAATCAAATTTGACTTTTCTTAAATGGGTTAATTCAAATGGGCTGAATCAAATGGGCTTGGGTCCATTATTGGTTCTAACCAAATTGAAGACCAATTTGAAAGATTTTGGATCCGAAAAAATTCTACATGAATTTGATTCATGTGAACTCCAATTAGTTCAATTTTCAGATCAATCCGAGTCACACTTGGACTAGAATAAATATGGAATAAATTCTAATAAAATCATCATTAAGCCCAATTACATTCATTTGAATCCAATTCAAAAACAAACTCAACAAATGAGTCCAAATCAATTTCAATTACATTAATTGAAACTTGATTAAGCCAGAATACAGACATAATTAAATACACATTTATGAAATTCAGTATGTACCTCATGTTCAGTGCTAGCTGAACATAGACAAAACCAAATCTCAAATGACCCACAATTTAATTCTCAATTAAATTGGATCAAGTCCTTCCTACTTAACTTGACTTATATGCGTGACTCCGATAGGTTCGAACACTAAGCCGGTAGTACATGAACCACTCCATGCACTAATCGAGGTGACCATCTAGCAATGATACCCGATGTCCGGATAGGTCGAATATGCAAAGCAACATTCAAAAACCCATTCATATGGTTACCGCATAATTCATCCTTTTGACCAACGATGCTCAAGATGACCTAAAGTGAACTGTCACACTTTGGTCCGGTCATCCATATTGTATTTCAATTAATTAAATTCGAGTGACCAATCACTTGGTTTACCCTGGCCAAGGTTTTACTAAATTGAAACACAGCGAAACATCAACTCCTATAATCTGGAGTGGTCAATCCCTTCTTGACTCATACACAGACTTCGCGAGTACTTGACTGCACCCAGCAACTTTTCAATATCTGAATTAGAAATTTAGATCGTTCAGTGCCAAAGTACAGTGAGTTGCTTGCAAGTCACCGTGATAGTCTCAGGTCTAAGGGATACTTATGCCCATATGCTTTGTGAGCTAACTCCTGACAGTGGAGTGCTCAACAGGTGAGTCACTGTTCAGCGACGATGTACTCCTACATCTCACCTATATGCCATACCAGTGTCTCCACACTCCTTGGTTAAGAGGACAACCAACTAAATGGCATACAACGACCTATACTTGACATAGCTATTGTCCAATTAATAGCTTGTCAATCGGTAGCGAACCAATTTAAGGACTAAATGATAAAACCTCCTTTATCCACTAAATTAGTCCTAAGGACTTCATCACAATACACAGGAGTTCCTCTTTGTGCAACACTTGTGATGAAAAGAATGCCAGAATAGATTTTATTATTCATTAAATAAAACATATACATTATTCTTACAATAAAAATTGGCTTTGGGATACAATTTCCAACAACTCCCACTTGAACTAAAGCCAATTTGTACAGTATCTAATACCCATATTCGATTTGTGATAATCGAACTCCTTTACAGAAAGGGCTTTAGTGAATGGGTCAGCTAGGTTCTCCTTTCCATCGATCTTTTGAAGATTGACGTCACCTCGTTCCACGATTTCTCGTACAAGGTGGTAGCGACGCAGAATGTGCTTGGTTCTATGGTGGGACTTTGACTCCTTTGCTTGTGCAATGGCTCTAGTATTGTCACAATACAAAAGAACTGGACCGTTGATTGAGGGAGCAACACCAAGTTGATTTACAAACTTCTTGATCCAAACAGCTTCCTTTGCCGCATCTGATGCAGCAACATACTCTGCTTCGCATACAGAATCGGCTACTGAATGCTGCTTGGAACTTTTCCAGCAGACTGCTCCTCCATTCAGGGTAAACACAAATCCTGACATACTCTTACTGTCATCATGGTCTGACTGAAAACTAAAGTTTGTAAACCCCACAAGTTTTAAGTCAAATTCTCCATAGATTAACCATTGGTCCTTAGTATTTCTTAAATACTTAAGGATGGTTTTCACCACCTTCCAATGGTTCTCATCCGGATCAGACTGATACCTACTCGCTACTGCTAGTGAGTAAGCAACATCCGGTCTTGTACATGTCATGGCGTACATAATAGAACCTACTGCAGAAGCATATGGGATTCTACTCATACGCTCTCTTTCTTCGAAAGTTGTCGGACAATCTTTCTTAGAGAGAGAAATTCCTTGGCCTATCGGAAGATAGCCCTTCTTGGAATGCTCCATGTTGAACCGCTTCAACATAGTGTCGATGTACGTGGATTGGGACAATCCAAGCAACCTCTTAGATCTATCTCTATAGATTTTCATCCCTAGGATGTAGGATGCTTCTCCCAGATCCATCATGGAGAACTGTGATGACAGCCAGAGTTTCACATTTTGTAATGCAGGAATGTCATTCCCAATTAAGAGAATGTCATCCACATACAACACAAGAAATGTGATCACTGAACCGTTAACCCACTTGTAGACACAAGGTTCTTCTTCGTTCTTAACGAAGCCATATGTTTTGATAGTTTTATCGAAACGTATGTTCCAACTTCGAGAAGCTTGCTTAAGTCCATAAATGGACTTTTGTAGCTTGCATACTTTGGACTCGTCTATGGATGTGAAACCCTCAGGTTGTATCATATACACCTCTTCTTCCAGCTCTCCATTTAGAAAAGCTGTTTTCACATCCATTTGCCAGATTTCATAATCCATATATGCTGCTATAGCTAGCATGATCCGAATAGATTTTAGCATTGCCACAGGGGAAAAAGTTTCGTCATAATCGATACCATAACGTTGACGATATCCCCTGGCAACCAGACGGGCTTTATAGGTCTCCACCTTTCCGTCTGCGCTTCTCTTTCTTTTGAAGATCCATTTGCACCCTATGGGTTTTATCCCTTCGGGTGGATCAACTATTGTCCATACACTATTGATTTTCATGGACTCCATTTCGGATATCATGGCATTAAGCCACAACTCAGAGTCGGACCTCTGCATAGCATCCATATAGGTGATCGGATCCTCATTGTTCTCATCGAGCTCAATAGGATCCGCGTCATGGACCAAGAAACCGTAGTATCTATCCACTTGACGCGGTACTCTACCGGATCGCCTTAATGGTGCTTCTACATTGGGCTCCGGGTTTGATCTAATTAAAACCGATTCTGTGGGTTCAGTAGATTGTGTTAAATCTTCCACCTGCTGAACTTCACTAAGTTCAACCTTAGAGGCAACAATTCCTTCACCAAGGAATTCCTTTTCTAAAAATGTTGCCTTAAGTCCTACGAACACCTTTTGTTCATTAGGAAGGTAAAAGTAATAACCCCTAGTTTGCTTGGGGTACCCTACAAAATAACACTTATCGGACCTAGGACCCAGTTTGTCAGTTTGAGAACGTTTAACATAAGCCGGACATCCCCAAACCCTAAGGTATGAAAGTGTCGGCTTACGCCCAGTCCATATCTCATATGGAGTCTTCTCAACAGACTTACTTGGAACCTTATTTAGTATTATACACGCAGACTCTAAAGCATAACCCCAAAAAGATAGAGGCAGACTAGTAAATCCCATCATGGATCGAACCATGTCTAACAGAGTTCGATTCCTCCTTTCGGATACACCATTGTGCTGAGGTGTTCCTGGAGGGGTCCATTGTGAGAGAATCCCATTCTCCTCTAGATAAGTCAAGAAATCACCGGAAAGGTATTCTCCTCCTCGGTCTGACCGAAGGATCTTAATACTCTTTCCAGTCTGTTTTTCTACTTCATTACGAAATCGTTTGAACATTTCAAATGATTCCGACTTATGCTTCATCAGATAGACATACCCATACCTGGATAGGTCATCTGTGAAGGTTATGAAGTAGGCATAACCACCTTTGGCACTTACGTTCATAGGTCCACATACATCAGTATGTATGAGGCCAAGAACATCGCTGGCTCGTTCACCCTTTCCAGAAAAAGGTGACTTGGTCATTTTACCCAGAAGACAGGATTCACAAGTTGGCAATGATTCACAATCATTGATTTCTAAAATGCCTTGTTGGGCTAACCTGTTTATCCTGTTTTTGTTTATATGACCAAGCCGGCAATGCCATAAACAGGTTTCATTGACTTTATCTAATTTAGGGTGTTTATTAGATGTGTACATTACATTCACAGGCAATGATAGAGTATAAATGCCATATTTCATTTGTCCACTGAAAATTTTAGTATCATTCAAAATGATATCACAAAATCTTTCATTTATATAAAAGGTATAACCATTCTTGGCCAAAAAGCCTACAGAGATGACATTCATCAAGAATGCTGGACAAAAGTGACAATCATCTAACATAACTACTCCAGACTCAAAAAACAACTCAATAACTCCTAAAGCTAGGACTGGAACAGATCTTCCATCACCAACATTTAGGAATCGATCGCCGTTCTTGAATCTTCTACTTACTTGAAGTCCCTGCAAAAAATTGCAAATATTAATTGGACTTCCGGTATCCAATACCCAGGTAGTAGAATCATAAACAGAAAAATTACAAGGTGTTATCATATAATTACCTTGTGCAGCAACTGTTTGCTGCATTTTCTTCTTTCGCCTGTTTGGATCAAGGGACGCTAAATAAGCCGGACAGTTCCGCTTCCAGTGACCCTGCTTCTTGCAGAAGAAGCATTCTGCCTTACTCTGATCAGATTTCTGCTTCATAGTCTGTTTGGGCTTAGAAGCCCTAGCACAAACTTTATTTACCTTCTTTTTCTTTTCTTTCTTAAAGGAAGAACGACCTGTAGAAGTTCCACCCACCACATTCACCGACCCCTTAAAGAGTTGGTGATCCTTCTCATAGGTCTGTAGTAAACCTAGCAATCCATGATAGGATACTGCAGGTTTAGTCATTCTATAATGACTAAGGAAGGTCAGGTAGGATTTGGGAAGTGAGTTCAAAATAGCATCCTTGCCCAATTGCTCGTGCAGAGGAAAACCAAGTTTACTCAGGAGATCAATTTTCTCGACCATGTACAATACATGTTTTGTGATTGATTCCCCTTCCCTCATGCGGGCATTGAAAATCGCACAGGAGGTCTTATGTCGTTCGACATCATCAGGTGTCCCGAAAGACTCTTTCAACATTTGAAATATTTCCACAGGCTGTGCTTCTTCGAATTTATGACTAAATTCGTCATTCATCGAAGCCCTCATGATGCAGCGTACGGTAGTGCGATCATTAAGCCACTTCTGATAAGCGTCTCTGATTGCACGTGGTGCATTTGCTGCAGGTTCCTCAGGTGCTGGATCCAATATCACATATAGGATCCGCTCGTGCTCTAATACAATTTTCATCTTTCGATACTAGCTATCGAAGTTAGGTCCATTAAGTTTATCGTTGTCTAAGAGTGTTCGGAGGGACAAAGAGTTAGCCATATCTGAAAGGAAAAAACCAGAGCTAATTAGTATATGATTTATTTTAATTCTAAAGACTTGGACTTCAGTCTAAAGATTTCTCCCACTATTTTAGTCAAATTTTTAGCCTCTACCTTTAATTCGAGGAATTACTTTAATTCCTTAGCGGGTACTAGAATCCACATGGATTGTATACAGGCCCGAGGAAAGCTCGGCCAACCCATATGCATCTAAGGGTAGGTACATTACCAATTATTTCTCTAAATAATTTCTAGTATTTTATTTTGCCCCAGGTGGTAATCAGTAGGCGGAGGCCTCCACTGAAAATCCTGGTCAGATCCAACCATTAATGAACTAACTCGATGACACTACCTAATGTATGATCAGGCCCGAGGAAAGCTCGGCCAACCTAATCACAATCAGATAGCTCAAAGAGCTATCATATAATGAAGGATAATTCCAATATTCAGATGAACACCAGACGGAAGCGTCCTGCATGTCCAACTGAAATACTGGACCAATTATCATCCATTTTAATGGGAGGCTATGACCTAGTTATCTATATAACTATATCATTTTAAGGACCTAATAATTTAGAGGATTTTAGAGAGACCGATAATTCTATATCCTCCCACTGACTGCACTGAGTCATATAGAGGACATAGAATTTCATTGGTCTATGGACATCTAAATCAGTCATACTGATTTCCTTATTGACATGGGTGAGTACCAAGTCTCAAGATATCTAAATCGAAACTTGAACGACCACATTGGCCAGGTAAGAGAGATCACGGGAGGGTT
This sequence comes from Phoenix dactylifera, assembly GCF_009389715.1. Taxonomy (NCBI): domain Eukaryota; kingdom Viridiplantae; phylum Streptophyta; class Magnoliopsida; order Arecales; family Arecaceae; genus Phoenix; species Phoenix dactylifera. The sequence continues at coordinate 121,701 of NW_024068276.1, forward strand.
CCGCCATTAACCGTCTTTCCTAGACACCAATAGAGTTGGCCAGGAAAGAGGTAGCCCCAATTAATAACCGTAGATCCAACTTGCCTTAGACACCAAATGGTATGTCAAGTTGATTTAGATAGTCATTGAGAACTCAGGCTCGACCACTGAGCCACAATCAGATCCAATTGAAGTGTTTGGACATGATCAACTAAACTATTGAGTTTGATCAAATTAGAAAAATGAATTTAGTCTAATACAACTATTGATTCCAATTCAATTCTAACATTAGGTCTAACCTAATCAACTAATCTGATTGTGCTAACCCATGCCCCAAAACCCATGTTCAAATTTAAATTTTAATTCGAATTTCAAATTTTGAATTTTAAATCTTTATTTAAAATTCAAATTTTAAATTTTAAATTCAACATTTAATTCTTTATTAAATGTATTATGATCATGGATTCAAGGTGTCAATTTATTCCAAATATAAACAATTTATATTTAAACTTTGTGGTCATAATAAATTTAAAACTGAAATTTCATAAATATCAATTATGCATAATTTCACAAAAATAAACTATTTATTTTATGATACAAATTAAACTCAATTTTGTGCTAGGACAATCTTTTCACTATAAGGGGTTAACCTTATAGCAGGACAACCTTATAATTCAGCACAAGATTGATATTTTATCAATAAATCTAGATCTAATCTAAATTTAAAAATTAAATCATGCATAATTCTAGATATTATAGGCCAATTCCATCGGCCAACCTGGCTCTGATACCAATTGAAGGAAAAATATCCCGCAAAATCCGATAAAATCGGATGCCAGGTCAGAAAATCAGTTTTAAAATTTTATCTATTTATTTATAACAGGTATAAATAAATAACATAACTATATTATGTTTACCATACCTCGATCCCGCAGCGGAAGATGGTCAAGGTACTCAGGAACAGAATCTGGTACAGGGCCAAGTGCTGGATCAGATACTGGATCAGATGCTAGATCTGGTACTAGATCGGGAACTGGATCTGGAACTAGATCTGGTGCCGGATCTGGTACTGATGGATCTGGTGCTATGCGAGGCCCGGATGTACGGACCCTCTACTTCACATGCACGCCAAGAAATGCAGGAAGGTAGGATGATGTCTGTATAGTGCAAAAACCCTTTTGCAAATAAACCCCTGGAAGAAAAGAATTTCAAAAATTCTTTCTTTCCTTTTTCTTTTTCTTTCTTTTCCTCTTTCTTCCCGTTTTCTTTTTCTCTCTTTTACAGGCTACTCAAAAGATCATGAATCTCCCCTCTCCCCAGATAAAATCTCTAGCTCAGAATGAAGAGAAAGCTAGCCTATTTATAGGCAAAGACAAGGCTGAACCAGGAAAGAGAAAACGCCAAAAGAGAAGAGTGAACGCCAAACGTTTCATGATTTTATTGAATTTTTTGAACCGTTTGATTTCAATTAAATCAGTCTTATATTAAAGAGGTCTCAAAACCAAAGAGACATCTCTTCGGATCTTCAAATGGTAGCCGAAAGAGGGAAGATCAAGCGGCCTTCGATGTGTTCGGAAGAAGAAAAAGAACGCGGTTCACGGGAGAAGGTTTGCAGAAAAAAAATTGGTCCACTGGACCGAGGAAGAAACCAGAACCAAAAACGTGTCATTCAAATAGAGGGGCAAACAAGTAAATTTCCAAATCAAATTTGACTTTTCTTAAATGGGTTAATTCAAATGGGCTGAATCAAATAGGCTTGGGTCCATTATTGGTTCTAAACCAAATTGAAGACCAATTTGAAAGATTTTGGATCCGAAAAAATTCCACATGAATCTGATTCATGTGAACTCCAATTAGTTCAATTTTCAGATCAATCCGAGTCACACTTGGACTAGAATAAATATGGAATAAATTCTAATAAAATCATCATTAAGCCCAATTACATTCATTTGAATCCAATTCAAAAACAAACTCAACAAATGAGTCCAAATCAATTTCAATTACATTAATTGAAACTTGATTAAGCCAGAATACAGACATAATTAAATACACATCCATGAAATTCAGTATGTACCTCATGTTCAGTGCTAGCTGAACATAGACAAAACCAAATCTCAAATGACCCACAATTTAATTCTCAATTAAATTGGATCAAGTCCTTCCTACTTAACTTGACTTATGTGCGTGACTCCGATAGGTTCGAACACTAAGCCGGTAGTACATGAACCACTCCATGCACTAATCGAGGTGACCATCTAGCAATGATACCCGATGTCCGGATAGGTCGAATATGCAAAGCAACATTCAAAAACCCATTCATATGGTTACCGCATAATTCATCCTTTTGACCAACGATGCTCAAGATGACCTAAAGTGAACTGTCACACTTTGGTCCGGTCATCCATATTGTATTTCAATTAATTAAATTCGAGTGACCAATCACTTGGTTTACCCTGGCCAAGGTTTTACTAAATTGAAACACAGTGAAACATCAACTCCTATAATCTGGAGCGGTCAATCCCTTCTTGACTCATACACAGACTTCGCGAGTACTTGACTGCACCTAGCATCTTTTCAATATCTGAATTAGAAATTCAGATCATTCAGTGCCAAAGTACAGTGAGTTGCTTGCAAGTCACCGTGATAGTCTCAGGTCTAAGGGATACTTATGCCCATATGCTTTGTGAGCTAACTCCTGACAGTAGAGTGCTCAACAGGTGAGTCACTGTTCAGCGACGATGTACTCCTACATCTCACCTATATGCCGTACCAGTGTCTCCACACTCCTTGGTTAAGAGGACGACCAACTAAATGGCATACAACGACCTATACTTGACAGAGCTATTGTCCAATTAATAGCTTGTCAATCGGTCGCGAACCAATTTAAGGACTAAATGATAAAACCTCCTTTATCCACTAAATTAGTCCTAAGGACTTCATCACAATACACAGGAGTTCCTATTTGAAGATGCAACACTTGTGATGAAAAGAATGCCAGAATAGATTTTATTATTCATTAAATAAAACATATACATTATTCTTACAATAAAAATTGGCTTTGGGACACAATTCCCAACAAGCGTTATGGTATTGACTATGACGAGACGTTTTCTCCTCTGGCAATGCTCAAATTCATTCGGATTATGCTTGCGATAGCAGCACACTTAGATTATGAAATCTGGCAAATGGATGTAAAGACCGCATTTCTAAATGGAGATTTAGAAGAGGAAGTGTATATAATACAACCTGAAGATTTTACATCTGCAGATGAGTCTAAAGTGTACAAGCTTCAAAGGTCCATTTATGGATTAAAGCAAGCTTCTCGGAGCTGGAACATACGCTTTGATAAGGTAATCAAAACGTATGGCTTCATTAAAAATGAAGAAGAACCCTGCATTTATAAATGGGTCAATGGTTCAGTAATCATATTTCTAATTTTGTATGTGGATGACATTCTTTTAATCGGGAATGACATTCCTGTATTACAAGGAATAAAGGCTTGGCTATCATCTCAATTTGCCATGAAGGATTTGGGAGAAGCATCTTACATCCTAGGGATGAAGATCTATAGAGATAGATCTAGAAGATTGCTTGAATTATCCCAATCTATATACATTGATACTATACTAAAGAGGTTCAGTATGATTAATTCCAAGAAAGGCTATTTTTCGATGGGCCATGAAATTAAACTCTCTAAGAGGGATTGTCCGACAACCCCTCAAGAAAGAGAGAGTATGGATAGAATTCCATATGCTTCGGCAGTGGGATCTATAATGTATGCCATGACATGTACTAGACCAGACGTGGCATACTCACTAGGAGTAGTGAGCATATACCAGTCTGATCCAGGTAGCAACCACTGGAAGGTTGTAAAAACCATCCTTAAGTATTTGAGAAATACTAAAGATCAGTGGCTGGTCTACGGTAATTCTGACTTAAAACTTGAGGAATATACCGACTCAAGTTTTCAGTCAGATCAAGATGATAGCAAGAGCGTATCGGGATATATCTTTACTCTTAAGGGTGGGGCCATCTGCTGGAAGAGTTGCAAGCAGCATACAATGGCAGATTCTATATGTGAAGCAGAATATATCGCAGCATCTGATGCCGCCAAGGAAGCTGTGTGGTTGCGAAAGTTCATCACCGAGCTTGGAGTGACACCCTCCATTGATGGTCCAGTGTCTATATTTTGTGACAATACTGGAGCCATAGCTCAAGCAAGAGAACCCAAAGCACATCAGCGGACCAAGAATATTCTACGTCGCTACCACTTGTTTCGAGAGATCATCGAACGAGGTGATATTGATCTTCAGAAGATCGACACAAAAGAAAATCTGGCTGACCCATTTACTAAAGTCCTCGGCATCAAAGAGTTCAACGAACACAAGTCGAAGATGGGTATTAGATACTGTGCCGATTGGCTTTAGGCTAAGTGGGAGTTGTTGGAAATTGTATCCTAAATGTCAATCGTCAGCATGTTGATGATTGAATTTTGTAAATGAATTGACAAATCAATAAAGTCTTTTTTTTGCATTATTCATCATTTTATATCTTCAAATGAACTCTTATATGATGAAGTCCTTAGGACTTATTAATGATAAAGAAGGATTTATCTTCGAGTCCTTAAACTAGTTCGCGACCAAATGATATATTGTTACAAGGACGACAGCATTATCGAGATTAGGTTGTTGTGTGACATATACGTTGGTTGTCCTCTTAACCAAGAAGTGTGGAGACACTGGTATGCCACACAGGTGAAGTATAGGAGTATATTTTACTGAACGTGACCAATTTCGAAATGCTCTACTGTCAAAAGATGTTCCGAGTGGATATGGGTAAGTTTGGCCCTCTGACCTGAGACCGTAACCTATGACTAGCAAGCAACTCATTGTACTTTGGTACCGGACTACCTAGATTTCTAATTCAGTGACGGAAGGTCACTAGGTGGAATCAAGTACTTGCGTAGTCAGTTGTGAGTCGAGATGGAATTGACCCCTCTTGGAAATAGGAGATAATGTTTTGTGGTTAATTTAGCAAAACCTTGGCCAGGGTAATCCCAGTGAGGAGTCACGGGATATTTAAAGTTAATCACATAATGGATGTACTAATTATAGGGTTGACAGTGAGCTCTAAGTCATCCTGACATTAGGAGTCAAAGGAATTGAATTATACAGTAACCATAGTTCAGGATTTCAGAATATTTGCTTCGCATATATTCGGCCTATCCGGACGTCGGGTACCATTGCTAGATGGTCACATCGATTAGTGTAGGAAGTCGTTCCTATACTACCGGCTTAGGTTCGAACCTATGAGGTCACACGCATAGAAGATTCCTGATTGATCAAGAAGGCTGATGAATGATTAAAGTAATTATCGAAGGATTAATTAGTAATTAGATTGCTAATGAACTCAATTGGATTGAGTAATTAGACTAAGGATGAGCCAAATTGAATTAGATTCAATTCTGGGCTCAATCAGGATTTTTGACCTGATTGGATTAAGTCTGAATCAAGAGGACTTAGGTTGACTAAATTAAATTAGATTAAATTTATGCTTAATTAGGGATTGACCTAATTGGATTAGGTTCAACCCATGGTAATTGGATCATTCTAATTGTTAGGATTTAATTAAATTAAATGGGTTTGATCTGAAACTGTTCGGATCTTGAAATTCATTTGTCACATATCCATGCATGACGCCATAAATTAATTTTTAAAATGATTAAAAATTAATTTAATTTATTTAATGGTGCCATGGGACACTTGGCAACATTATGGACCTCTTTCATCATCAGATGTGGTGACATAGAGAGAAAATTTATAAAAATAATTGGATAAGATCAAATTCTCTCTCTTCATGGCATATGTCATCCTTATCTTTATCTCATTTCTAATTAAGGTTGAATTTCGAATTTAATCACCACAAAATCACCACGTGACCCTCTAATCTGATTGGGGGCAAGAGAATTTTGAAATTGAAAGAGGGAAGTGGCAACATGATGAATGGTTTAGATTAGATCAAGCTTCATCATGTAATGGCACATGAACTTGAATTTTGAATTCAAAATTCAAAACCTCACAAAATTCTCCACAAATATAGGATGGTTGGCATGAAGTTAGAGGGGGTAGCAACATTAAAAGAACCTCCATCAGCTGGTGGTCGAATTGAAGGAAAAAAGAGATAAAAGGAAGAAAAAAAAAGGGAAAAGAAAAGAGAGGAACCCTAGTTCATGCATGAAAAAATTCTGCATGTAATCTGGCCAACTTCTTTCTCCTCTAAGTCCATCACGCCATTAGTGTTAGGGTCCCTAATAAGAGTCTTTAGATCAGATCTAAGTCCTCTTCAATCCCTCCAAACCTTTCCTCCAAGTTCTTCCAAGAAGGCGGTTCAAAGTTGATAGCGTTGGGAAGATCAAATTTCAGCCTCAAGAAATTCTGCGCAAGCTAGCACTTCCGTAGGATTGGATCTGTTCAGGAACTTCGCGTGTACTTCTCGTAGAGGCCATTCGTGTGCGTGGCTGCGAAGTCAAGGATCAGATCCACAACTTTCATGCATCATAAAAGGTATTAATCTAGCATTAATCATTTATTATGGTGTCAAGATCTAGGTCCGATTTTTCGAGGTTTTACTCTCTTTTGGGGCTCCTCGGAGATATCTTCAGAATCCATTCGATGGATATTCGGAGATTAATTGGAATAGAGTTCTTAAGTTTCAGATCTGATAATTAATCATGCATAAAAGTTTTAATATAATTGTTTAAATGATTCCGGCATAATCCTATGTGTTCTTACTTTGCTGATTTCTAGATTTGATCTTGTAAGCATGTACGAATTAAAATTGTTTGATTCGATTTTTCCGCTGCATTTTTGAAACTTAAAAAGAACTACGCATGGCTTGACCCCCCTTATGAAGGGGTACGTTGGCAACCCGATCAGGTTCAACCATGATTTTTTTTAAAAAAAAATTAGCATGCTTAACACCGAAGAACCTAGGATTCACTTTCACTTGGCTAATTGAATTCTAATCTAATTAGAACCCAATGTGTCCTCCAAATTGATTTATATGAATCCTAATCCAATTAGGACTTGAATTGGACTTCATGAATCCAGTTCCTTATCTAATAAGGAGTTATAATTAATTAGGCCTTTCCATTGATCGGTTCTTTCAATTTCAAAAGTAAACCACGCAATAGCACGTATCCTGTAGGATAGTGATTACGGGTGTCAGTCCCCAGGGATTGGAGACAAGTTATTTTTCTTAATTAAATACTTCAAAGGGTATAAGCTAGAGTAAATGATAAAAACTAAGAATTAATATAGATGTAGTAGTATGAATTATCTATGGAGGGAGGTGTTTAGGGCTAGATTCCACCGATAGATTTATATCCGTGACGCTTTCAATGATTGAGTTGTATTTAAGAATTGATTGCTTCCGACTACAAGCCAAAACAATCATTAAAAATTATAATTAATTTCCAGCATGAATCATCTAAGTCTAGCACAAACCATCTACTCTAATGATAAGCATGGCCTGCCTAACCTAGCATGATGCATCTGATCATTAAATTATTAAATATGAAATTGATGTCACATGAATATCTCCTCCAAACCACAGGTGTTGGATTCGATGAAATAGATCAATCTATGTAAAATATTTTCTGCAAGATAAACGATTCACATAAATTGAATAAATCATACGATCAATTGATAAATTCTTCATCATGCAACAATCTTACAATACAAACTCAAATCAATAAAAATAAAACGGATACTCCTCTATGGCTTCATCAAACCCCTAAACCGAGGTTTAGCTGCTCATGATGCTCGGCGACTTTAATCGGCTTGCTGAGATGCTCCACGCCATCCGCATCATTTTCTTTCCCTAATTGATCCGCTCCCAGCCTCCCTTCATTCCCAAAATACCCAAAGTACTGTCTCTCCCCCCTCCTTTCTCTTTTTTTTTTCTTTTTCTCTGGTTCCTAAACGAAATAGAGCCTCTCCATAACTGAACCCCCTCCCTTCTTATATAGATCCCCACCAAAGAACAGTAGATCCATGATTTCGTGTGGAGAGGAGGAAGAACGCATGTGCGATCGTTGGGGCGGGATGCACGGCTGGATCGATGGAGCTGACTGCGGGATCAAGATTGGGGCATCTCTAAAGCAATTGTTAGAAATTAGTCCACCCACCGATTTGCAGCTTTAGGGACCCACCCGATGGAATCATACAAGCCTGATCGCGTTGACGATGTGGCTGTCAGTTGAGGATGATGTGGATGCTGGAATGTTGCCCACGACTGGGATAACAATCCATCAAGCTGGGGAGAAGCATGGATGGCTGGATGGCTCTGTTGAAGAATTGAATCCATGGATGATAGCGCTTACGACGGAAAGATTTGGTCCTCTGTTCCGCTGAAGCAGGGGAGGATGCGGAGGAATCCATGGAGTGATCCGAGCGGGATGAGGGCTGTTGATAGTCAACTTTAAAGACCAATAGCACGTATCTGGTAGGATAGTGATTACGGGTATCGATCCACAGAAATTGGGGAACAGTTGTTTTCCTAATAATATTTGAAAAAGGAAATTTGTGAAGACTATTAAACTAAGTAATTTTAATAAGATATGCAATTAAAATGATATCAGTTTGAGGAAACCTAGGGCATGGAATTTACCACTAACATCGGAACAAGGGTTAATTGTATTTTAATTTATTCTTAGATTAACATGCAAATTGGCTACAAGCCTAATAAGCATTCGAATAAAATTTCACAAAAGTAATTTAGGCATAATCCATCTTCAGTTGGCATGAAATGTCTATCCTAAACTAATGTGGCAGGACACTGCATCTTTCCTAAGCATGGACTATCTTATATTTACTTAGTGATCATGAAGAACAGGTGTATAAACATCATATTTAAAAATCACAGAAATTAAATATGAAATGAAATAAAATATTCATTAGGAGCAAAATAAAGTTTATACAACTCCAGGAATAGAAAATTAAAATATAAAACCCGTGTCCCTTTGTTAGGGCTGCATCCAGCCCTAGTGAGGAGATTAGCCTTCCATGTAGTGGTGGACGGCAGCAGCACTGTAGTGAACTTCCATCACAGCTACTTCCATCTATTCGACGTCTTCTCTCTCCTTCCCTCTCTCTCTGACTTTTTTGGAAACTCGGCTACAGGAAGATGTTCGCTGATCCTTCCATGCCCCTTATGCCTAAGGCTGATGGCTTTTTATAGCCCCTTCTCCTCACGGCTGCATCCCAGGTTTCAATCAGCAGATAACTTCGAATCAAGGCTGCTGGGATTTTGGAGGTTTGAATTAATCTGCGAACGAGAGAAACGGCGGACGGCTGTTGAAGGTTGAGATGAAAACTCGAACTCTGTTCCGTTGAAGCAGGGAAACTCGTCCATCGATCCATAAAGCTCAAGTAGCTGAGATTTTCCTGGATTTGTAGCTTGTCCCGTGGATGAACTCTGTTCCGCTGGTGATTGATGAAGTTAATCCGAAACACTGGCTTGGTGTTGTTCGTGGGATACGGGAGATCACATGGGATGCTCATCCGGCTGGGATGCGGCTGGGACTGGATGATTACGAACGGATTGAACGTGAAACAGGGGAGATAAGTTGGGATCTCGGCTGAAGCTAGGAAGTCTGTGGGATTAATCTGGGAGTTTGGATGAAGCTCACAGCTGGAACAGATGTAAAGTAATCCGGAATAGGGGAAATGATGAGAAGATAAGCTTGGATCTTATCCGTGGAAGATATGGAGATGAAGCTAATCCAAGCTTATCTGGGTTGGGAGGAAATCCTTGGTATTGTTGCTGTTTCGAAACAGGGGAGGATGATGCATCGTGATGGCTGGGGGCTTATCCATGGAGGGGATGAAGCTGAATCTATTAGACATTGGGAAGATCTCGGAGTAGATGATGGGTTGGTTCAGAAGCAGAGGAAATGGGCGAAGAAGATGGGCACAGGCGCGAGGGATTCGGAAGAGATGAAGCTGGGTTCGGAAGAGGGAGAAAGATACAGCTGTTCTGGGTGTGGTTGTGGCTATGCGTGGACGATTCAAAATGCTGGGAGAATCCTTCGCGAGTGGATGTGGAGAGGTTCTTTGGACTTGGGAGGGAAGGAGTGACGTGGGAGTGCGTGGACGTGGGGAGCATGTAAACGGGATGAAAAGATTTTGGCTATGCTCGTGATTAGGAAGGCACGGAAGGTTGGCTCGGGTGCTCCATGCACACGTGGAAGAAAGGGACTTGTTTTAATGGTTGAATGCGTGAACAAATTGAATGCCAATGGCTGAGATGTAATGCAAGAAAATTGGGATGAATGGCTGAATCAAAATCTAAAAGGATCTAATTTGCAGGGTGCGTGTGATTTGGGTTCAAAAATAAATGAATTTGACTTGACCTGCATACATTAGATTCGATCAATAAAAATAATCAAACTTGAATTATTTCTAATTAAAATGCAATGATGAAGAGAAATGAATTTTCTTATATTTAAATTTAAAATATATGCATAAAAATTAATGATAAGTGTGTTAGAAAAACTCCGATCATGCCGCTGAAATTTAAAAAAGTCAGATGCAGCGGAAGAGGCATGCGCGGGATCAACCGTTCATCGCATGAACATTGTTCAAAAACCGTTCGTAGATAGATAAGGATTAAAAACCTTTTAAAACATTTAGAAGATCAGATCTTCACCTTGTGCGGGTAGATGATCACCGCAAACTGAAGTTCGTGGTTTAGGATGAAGGTTCGCTTGAAGCCGTTCAAGTGTCCGGCCTCTACAGGTATCCACACGAAGCAGAAACCGATCAAAGCTTCCTTGTCTCCCCGGGGTGCTAGCTCCCTTTCAGAGACAAGTGCTATGAATAAGATATTAATTCATGTATTATTTAGCACTTATCGTACCCCTCAACCTACATTTTGCTAGTCCTCAAGCAAAATAAAAACTAACTCACTTTCGCAGGAATCATGATTGCATTTACCGTATGCAATAAGACTTTAAACCCCTAGGTGGCCCTAGTGGACGAGTTTTGTCTCGTGAGGGTTTCCGACTCAGATACCCACAAACTGCTGTCTCTATCTAAAGAATTTATTTTACGGTTTTATAAAATCTAATTTCAAATGCATAAGTGCCAAGAATTTCAAAAGCCTACAAAGTTTTAATTACTAAGTCAGCCCGAATCCTAAGTCAGTATGCAACTTAAGTTGAAGTTATTAAGTTTCCGCTAGGGAGTTGTAAGACTTTTTATACTTGGGTGCTCAGTAAAATCTGGGCCATACACAAGCTAAGACTTTAGATCCCCCGAAATACTGCTAAAGCTAGTAGTTTCCAAGAATTGGTCAAATAAGACCTAATCACTGATTCAAAATCATCCTATCTTGCAGGATTTCGAGAGTTGTGGATGTTTACTTTAATACCTCAAGGGCTTTATCTGTAATATTACAGTTTACTCGAATTTTTACAACGACGACTTTCACACTATCGTCTTTTTCAAGGTCAATATTATTTTTTCTTTCGCTTTTTTTTAAATTTATTTATTTTGTATTTATAAATAAATTATGCACTTTTACTCTTGTAATGATTCCTCCGTGTAGCGAGCATTCAGTCAACAACTCCCACACAAGATGTCATAAGGTGTTGGGCATCAAGACTCCCCTACGGACCTATGCTCGGGTTCATCATTACAAGCCCGCTGACCTTTGACAATAGGTAGCCCTTTTCGATGTACCTGACTAAATTCACTCTCTTTTTTTTTTGATAATAGTGAATTAGATAGGTATGATTCATCAAGACTCAAGGTTGCTACCAGACTTAACAACATAATGTTGAACCTAACCCTTAGAAGTGCAGGCCATGTGTGTTGTGAAATTCCAAAGTAAAAATTATCTTACAACTCACTAAAAGAACTTTTAACGAAAAGAACTCAAGTTGTCTTACTTCTGACTAATCATTGGGCTTGTTAGATTTTATATACTTCGTGTGTTTATCATTTCAGCACTAAAGCATAGAAATTAGGTTTTTTTTTGAGATAAACTTATTTAAAAATACGAAAATATAAAAAATTTCTTCAAAAATTCGAATCCTATACCCCCGAACCAAGATCAGACATTGTCCTCAATGTTGTTTTTTTAATATTATATTATATATATTTTTTTATTATTTTTTATTATTTTATTTTATTTTAGTTTGGACGAAAATATGATGCAGATGGAGGCTAGAAGCATTTTACCGTAGTTGCATCAGTAATATGAGGGATCCTGTTAAGAAAATAACAAAAAAAATGCGACAAGAAAATATGCAAAAATAACCTACGAGAATTGGGTTGTCTCCCAATAAGCGCTAAGTTTAACGTCTTCAGCCAGACGCAGTGCATCCTTAATTATATCATACCGGACTCATGTCGAGTTTTTCAAGGAAGAAAATTTGTGAAAAACTGATTGTCGGGCATAGAGTTGACTGCTGCTATGGCCTTTTCTATATCAAAGTCAAAATGGGCCAAGCATGTTTTCAGAGGGTCATCTTCTAAAATATAGAAAAAGGGCTTCTTCTACAAGATCAACTATTTTATCTATTAGGAAGCACTCAACTTCCTTTGCGGGTTGATCAGAGGCACGAAATATATTTAACTTGACCTTCATATTCCCAAAGGATATATTCATCACCCCAGTTCTACAATTTATACTCGCATTGGCTGTAGCTAAAAAGGGGCGCCCAAGGATCACGGGGATTTGTTTCTTAGGATTAGGCTCATGTTCCATATCAAGGACGATAAAATCTACTGAAAAATAAAATTTGTCTACCTTGACAAGAACATCTTCAATTATCCCACGTGGTGTTTTTACAGATCGATCAGCCAATTGAAGGGATACTGAGGTTGGTTTTAACTCACCTAACCCAAGTTTCTCATAAACTGAGTAAGGTAAAAGGTTGATAGTTGCCCCTAGATCTAAGAGTGCTCGATCAATGAAATTATTTTCTAAGATGCAGGAGATGGTGGGAGCACCAGGATCTTTAAATTTCGGAGGGGTGTTGTGTTGGAGAATAGAACTCACTTGCTCAGTTAGGAAGACCTTTTTAGGCACATGTGTCCTAAATTTTCGCTTTTGGGTGCAAAGGTCTTTGAGAAATTTGGCATAGGAGGGAACTTGTCTAATAGCATCAAGAAGCGGGAGGTTGATTTTGACTTGTTTAAAAACCTCCATCATCTCCTCTAGTGAAGTTCCTTTCTTGCCAAAGGGAGTGGGTGCATTAAGTGCTTCAGGATGGAACTTTTGGAATGTGAGTTTTGGCAAACGGTGGACTAGCTGAAGAAGAAGAAGGTTTTGGATTTTCATGTGATACATTTCGCTCCTCTTCTTTACCTTCGTTATTGTTTTCCTCCCCAATCTTATTGTCTACTACACGTCCACTCCTCAGGGTAGTCAAAGCATTGGCTTGTTCATGATGAATTGTATTTAGTTGATTTTCTTGAGCCATGTATTGTCCCCTAGGATTACTTAGTGGTTGGCTTGGAAGCTTTCCTTCCTCTCGCTTGTTCAGTGCATTAGCTAGTTGCCCCATTTGAAATTCTAGCTTAGCGATAGATTGTGTGTGAGAGTGCACCAATTGTATAATGGTTTCCAAATCTTGAAGGGAGGTCAACACTTTCTCCTCAAAAGCTGTGTTTCTATGGGGTGGAGGAGGAGTGTGTTGAAATTGTAAATAGTGAGTAGGAGGACGGTTCGGATGAACATTTTGTGGAGTTTGAAAATTCTGAGGGTTTTAAAAATTTTGGGAGTAGGGTTGGGCAGTATTCGAAGCTTGCTGCTTCCAAGAAAAATTTGGATGGTTACGCCATCCTAGGTTATATGTATTGGAAAATGGGTCATTACCCGGTCTGGACTGTGCTTGGGCAGCATTAACTTGTTCTTGCACAAATTCAGGGAATTGAGCTGCCAAAAGGCACTCAAAAACAGGGTGAGACGGGCTAGAACAAAGAGCACAAACTTGTTCTTGGAGAAAGTTTGGAAGCTGTTCTCTAGACATTAGCTGGTCCAACTTGCGGGATAGTGCATCTACTTTGTTAGATAGACCTATGGACTGGCTAACTTCATATATGGTTCCTTTTCTTTGAGAACTCGGGTGTGCTTGACGAGCAGAGGAAGCATGGTGGAAGGAATTTTCATTAAGGTTCTCAAACAATTGCCATGCCTCATGTTCACTTTTAAGTATGAAAGTACCCCTACAAGAAGCATCAACCATCTGACGGTTTCGTTCAGACAACCTGTCATAGAAACATTGCACTAATTGCCATTTGGGTATTTGATGATGCGGGCATTTTCGGAGTAAATCTCTAAATTTTTTTCAAGTTTCATGAAATTCTTTCCCATCAGATTGGGAGAAGCTCGTGATAGCACGCCTAAATTGGTTTGTTCTTCCTATGGAAAAATATTTTTTTAGAAATTCATGTTGCATTTGAGCCTATGAAAGAATGGAATTAGCTTCTAATGAATGGAGCCACTGCTTAGCTCTATCCTTAAGGGAGAAAGGGAATAGCCTGAGTTTCAGAGCATCATCAGTGAAGTTCTGAATTTTGACAGTAGTGCAGATCTCAAGGAACTCATCTAAATATTTGTATGGGTCTTCATTGTTAAGTCCATAAAAAGAGGGAAGCATTTGGATGACACTAGACTTAATTTCAAACTGCACGGCCGCAGAGGTATCAGGTAGTCGAATACAAGATGGAGGGGTATAAATGGAAGGAGTAAAGTACTCCTTTAACAGCTTGGGTTGTTCTTCAGCCATCTCGACAGGTGGAGCAGATCCTATGGTTCTATAGGTGCGGATTTCAGCTCGAAGGGTCCTAATAGAACGCTCTATTTCAGAATCAAAAGGTACTAATTCAGAAGATCAGGAACGACACCCTAGCATACACTAATACTTTTCTGATCAGTCAAATGCAGTCAAGCATGCATTAAAAGAAAAACACATCAATTCCTTATGTTTGCCCTAAAATCACTAGACAGCTCCTAACTGGTTTGAAGAGGGCACCTAAGCCTCCAATCCGGTCTAATGAACTTAGTTGACCAGGTAAGCTCCCAAGTAAGTGGGGGGGTCATGATGCGTTCGCAAAGGTCCCACTTAAAAACCACTTGCCTCGAAAAGATGAACTGTCTCCCTTGGAACAAAGCTTGCCTAGACATCAACTGAGCCACAGAGCGAAATTGGTGCAACTTTCGGTGATCTTCGTCCTATTGAGCTCGAATGTCCCTAGGGGCCAACGTCTAATTGATTTTAATTAAAGTGGTAACTATGTGAGAATTGATTCACCTAATTTGGGCAAGAATCTGGTGATGAAATCCAGTTCTTATCTTATTGGGGTGATTGCCCTTACTATGTGCGGATTAATTGATGTATGTGTATCAAGCATGCATTCACACTTTTACTAAAATTAAAATCAAATAATCACCACAAAATTTCAGGCTAATTGGGAATCAATTTAAATAAGAAAGGTTTAGATGTTACCAAAGAGAATTTCCCCAGCAATTTTTTTTTAAAAAAAACAAACCTCTACAGCATTCCTTTTTCAGCAGTTTTCTTTTTGATCGTCCCAAACTTCCTCTTCGATTCCTGATCAAATAAAAATCAGAAATTAGTAAGGGAGAGAAAGGAGATAAGAAAAGGAACAAAAATAGAAAGAGGACGCAGTGCGCCAATCTGTTGCGGGGACGGACGCTTTGGCCGGAGCCTCACGCAACCGTTAGCCCACATTAAGCTAGCAGAGAAAGAGGACTGCGTTCCTCCTGAGGTATTGTCCGCTTTGGGCGCTCCGGCCCGCGCGTCCAGCGCAGACGGGGGGAGACTGGTGCCCTCACGGTTTTGTCCTACAAAAGGGCCCTCGAGAGGAAAGGATTTCCACCCCCCATTTAAGGCACAGAACCTTTCCGCTACTAGCCGATGTGGGACTAAATTCGGGTGCACCCCCCCACAACATAGCCCCCCTAGCGGGAAGGTTCCTGTGGCGCCTCCCAGTCCTAGGGGGTAGTCTGCGGCAAGGGGCGCGGCCCTCCTTCTAGCGCCATCTGTTGCGGGATTTTCACCCCGGCAACAGCCTTAGTCCCAACCGAGCCGAGCAGAAAGAGACCGCGTCCCCCACGAGGTATTGTCCGCTTTGGGCGCTCCGGTCCGCGCGTCCAGCGCTGACGGAGGGAGACGTTTCCGGCCCGCGCGTCCAGCGCTGACGGGGGGATTGCCCTCACGGTTTTGTCCCACAAAAGGGCCCTCGTAAAACAAAATATCAGCTGAGCTTCCACTATCCACAAGAACACGCCTTACATCATAGTTTGCCATAGTGAGGGAGATCACCATGGCGTCATCGTGGGGGGTCTGAACCCCCTTTACATCTTCATCACAAAAAGTGATTACATTACCGACCCTCTGCCTCTTTGCGACGGCTGCCCCTGACGCTTCAGTCGAGCCCCCTGCGTTCCTCTCGGGCCGGGGGCAGCCCCCAGTGATAGTGTGGATCACGCCCGCGACAGGTCGATTCTGCTCCCGAGGCTCCTGAGGGGCCGGATCGGCCGGACGCGGGTCTGCGGGGGGACGTCGGTCGTTCACATATCGACCGAGACGCCCTCGGCGGATGAGAGCCTCGATCTCGTCCCGAAGCTGGAAGCAGTCTTCGGTGTCGTGGCCGTGGTCCCGGTGGTACTCACAGTACGCCCGAGAGGGCCTCCTCCCAGGAATCTTCTTCATCTGTCTCGGGACCGGGAGGTCCTCCCGCCCCTTGATTTCCATGAGGATCTGGGCCCGGGGAGTCAGGAGAGGAGTGTACCGGTTGAAACGTCGGGGCGGAGAACGAGGGCGTAGGGCGCCGTGGTTCCTCGCCGGCGACAGGCTCCTGCGCCGACGTTGAGGCGTCGGGCTCCTCCTCTGGCGTGCCTCTTTTCGCCTTTTCTTCCCGAGCTTTGGAGGGATCTCGGCGGCCTCCTTGCTCCGGTGGGCGGCCGCCTCCTCGGCGTCCGCATACTGGTTCGCCCGGGACAACAGCTCCGGGAAGCTCCGCGGCAGGCGTTTGTCCAGGGAGAAGGTGAGTCTGCCCTTTCGGAAGCCACGCTTCAGGGCTGAAAGAGCCACTTCCTGGCTCAGGTTCTGGACTTCCAGCGTAGCCTTGTTGAAGCGGGTAAGATAATCCCGCAAGCTTTCTCCCTCGTTTTGCCGGACATCAAAGAGGGAGTCGGAGACCAGTCGCCGCCGGCTACTGACGGCGAAATGGGTGATGAAGAGGCGAGTAAACTAGTCGAAGGACTGGATTGAGTTAGCCTCCAAGCCGGCGAACCACGCCCTTGCCGGGCCACGGAGGGTCGCCGGGAAGGCCTTGCAGAGGAGAGGATCTGATGCACCGTGGAGGAGCATAAGGGTCCTGAAACTCTCGACGTGATCCCGCGGGTCCGCCGCCCCGTCATAGGGCTCGATCGCCGGCATTTTAAACCCCGGCAGATTCGGGGTCCGCAGGATCCTCGAGGCAAGCGCTGGCTGGGAGGAGATCTCCAAGTCGGCGAAGGGATCTTTGGAGTGGCCCTTCAGGACCTGGAGTTGTCGGTGGAGATCGTCCACCCGCCGGTCCAGGAAGCGCGACCGATGGGTGGGAGACAAGGTGCACCGAGAGGGGGACCGACTGGAGCGCGGGTTCCTTGAGGACTGGAGGGTCTGGGAACGCGCCCGGGCCCGCCTCTCGTACCCCGCGCAGCTCCGATGGGAAGGTCCCGACAGAATGGACCGTGCTCGAGAATCTTCCTCGCGCCGGCGCTCCTCCCCATGGGAGAGGAAGGAGCGCGGGTTGAGGAGGACAGGTGAGCGCTCAGGGAGCAGCGGCTCCTGGGCCCGCTGCGGCGCCCGAGACATCACACCCTGCAGGTTCTGCACTGCCTCCGCGAGGGTGCGAACCTGCTGGGCTAACTGGTTGAACTGAGCGGCTTCGACCATCTGAATGGGGGGTGGAACGGTGGAGTGTTGCTGAGAATGTGTTGGAGACGCAGCGGCCTCCCGGCCGGAGGCGCGAGAGGCCCCGCGACCGGAGGCATTGGAAGCTCCACGACCACCTCGCCGTGCCATTACGATCGCTCTGAGATTCGGTCCCTTCCTCTAGCGCCAACTGTTGCTGGTGGTCCAAACCGAGAACGATTGGCACAGCGGTGTGAACGGGGTTCCGTTTGGGTTGCCTTGGTTGGTGTTGATTGCGCTCCACTTTCCACCGGGAAACCTGCAAGCAAGCCTCGCACCACCACTGGGGTAGTGGGGGCCCTCCGACGATCAAGTCAGAGGAGATTGGAGGAGAAGGAAAGATAATAGTAGCAAGTAGGAGAATGCTCTGGAAGTTCTTGCTTACCCTCCCCCTTCTCCCCCCAGCCGCATATATACCAGGCTGGGGGGTCCTTTTGGGGGGTTGGTCATCGTGTAGCACGATGGAGCTGCCACTGACATGGCCGTTACAGGGCGTCGTGGGGCAGCGCTGGGTACGGCTGTTACAGGGCGTAGTGGAGCTCCGCTTTGTACGGCTGTTACAGGGGATCGTGGAGCAGCGCCGGATACGACCGTTGCTGGGTGTAGTGGAGCAGAGGGCCGCGGCGTGCCTCTGGGGAATAGCCTGTCGTTGTCGAGAGATGTCCGACTCGGGGTCGGGCTGCGGAGACGAATATGTCCGACTCGGGGTCGGATTGCTGGATCAAGGGGCAGCCGACTCGGGGTCGGGCTGCGGAGACGAAGATGTCCGACTCGGGGTCGGGCTGCGGAGACGAAGATGTCCGACTCGGAGTCGGATTGCTGGATCAAGGGGCAGCCGACTCGGGGTCGGGCTGCGGAGACGAAGATGTCCGACTCGGGGTCGGATTGCTGGATCAAGGGGCTGCCGTAGTCTTCCTGGGCGCGCGTGCCGGTCACGTGGGGCATGGTGGCTAAGTTCCCCCGTAACAATATATATATTGAAAGTTTTTTTTTATGAAAAGAAAAACAACTATGCTAGCAATCTCCGGCAACGGCGCCAAAAATTGATAGTCAACTTTAAAGACCACGCAATAGCACGTATCTGGTAGGATAGTGATTACGGATATCGATCCACAGGGATTGGGGTACAGTTCTTTTCCTAAAAATATTTGAAAAAGGAAATTTGTGAAAACTATTAAACTAAGTAATTTTAATAAGAAATGCAATTAAAATGATATCAGTTTGAGGGAATCTAGGGCATGGAATTCACCACTAACATCGGAACAAGGGTTAATTGTATTTTAATTTATTCTTAGATTAACATGCAAATTGGCTACAAGCCTAATAAGCATTCGAATAAAATTTTACAAAAATAATTTAGGCATAATCCATCTTCAGTTGGCATGAAATGTCTACCCTAAACTAATGTGGCAGGACACTGCATCTTTCCGAAGCATGAACTATCTTATATTTACTTAGTGATCATGAAGAACAGTTGTATAAACGTCATATTTAAAATCACAGAAATTAAATATGAAATGAAATAAAATATTCATTAGGAGCAAAATAAAGTTTATACAACTCCAGGAATAGAAAATTAAAATATAAAACCCGTATCCCTTTGTTAGGGCTGCATCCAGCCCTAGTGAGGAGATTAGCCTTCCATGTAGTGGTGGACGGCAGCATCACTGTAGTGAACTTCCATCATGGCTACTTCCATCTCTTCGACGTCTTCTCTCTCCTTCCCTCTCTTTGACTTTTTTGGAAACTCGGCTACAGGAAGAAGCTTGCTGATCCTTCCATGCCCCTTATGCCTAAGGCTGATGGCTTTTTATAGCCCCTTCTCCTCACGGCTGCATCCCAGGTTTCAATCAGCAGATAACTTCGAATCAAGGCTGCTGGGATTTTGGAGGTTTGAATTAATCTTCGAACGAGAGAAACGGCGGACGGCTGTTGAAGGTTGAGATGAAAACTCGGACTCTGTTCCGTTGAAGTAGGGAAACTCGTCCATCGATCCGTAAAGCTCGGGTAGCTGAGATTTTCCTGGATTTGTAGCTTGTCCCGTAGATGAACTCTGTTCCGCTGGTGATTGATGAAGTTAATCCGAAACACTGGCTTGGTGTTGTTCGTGGGATACGGGAGATCACATGGGATGCTCATCCGGCTGGGATGCGGCTGGGATGCGGCTGGGACTGGATGATTACGAACGGATTGAACGTGAAACAGGGGAGATAAGTTGGGATCTCGGCTAAAGCTGGGAAGTCTGTGGGATTAATCTGGGAGTTTGGATGAAGCTCACGGCTGGAACATATGTAAAGTAATCCGAAATAGGGGAAATGATGAGAAGATAAGCTTGGATCTTATCCTTGGAAGATATGGAGATGAAGCTAATCCAAGCTTATCTGGGTTGGGAGGAAATCCTTAGTATTGTTGCTGTTTCGAAACAGGGGAGGATGATGCATCGTGATGGCTGGGGGCTTATCCATGGAGGGGATGAAGCTGAATCTATTAGACGTTGGGAAGATCTCGGAGTAGATGATGGGTTGGTTCAGAAGCAGAGGAAATGGGCGAAGAAGATGGGCACAGGTGCGAGGGATTCGGAAGAGATGAAGCTGGGTTCGGAAGAGGGAGAAAGATACAGCTATTCTGGGTGTGGTTGTGGCTATGCGTGGACGATTCGAAATGCTGGGAGAATCCTTCGCGAGTGGACGTGGAGAGGTTCTTTGGACATGGGAGGGAAGGAGTGACGTGGAGGAAGCTTGGTCGTGGGGAGCATGTAAACGGGATGAAAAGATTTTGGCTGTGCTCGTGATTAGGAAGGCACGGAAGGTTGGCTTGCTCCATGCACACGTGGAAGAAAGGGACTTGTTTTAATGGTTGAATGCGTGAACAAATTGAATGCTAATGGCTGAGATGTAATGCAGGGAAATTGGGATGAATGGCTGAATCAAAATCTGAGAGGATCTAATTTGCAGGGTGCGTGTGATTTGGGTTCAAAAATAAATGAATTTGACTTGACCTGCATACATTAGATTCGATCAATAAAAATAATCAAACTTGAATTATTTCTAATTAAAATGCAATGATGAAGGGGAATGAATTTTCTTATATTTAAATTTAAAATATATGCATAAAAATTAATGATAAGTGTGTTAGAAAACTCCGATCATGCCGCTGAAATTTAAAAAAGTCAGATGCAGCGGAAGAGGCATGCGCGGGATCAACCGTTCATCGCATGAACATTGTTCAAAAACCGTTCGTAGATAGATAAGGATTAAAAACCTTTTAAAACATTTAGAAGATCAGATCTTCACCTTGTGCGGGTAGATGATCACCGCAAACTGAAGTTCGTGGTTTAGGATGAAGGTTCGCTTGAAGCCGTTTAAGTGTCCGGCCTCTACAGGTATCCACACGAAGCAGAAACCGATCAAAGCTTCCTTGTCTCCCCGGGGTGCTAGCTCCCTTTCAGAGACAACTTTGGATGGCTGATTTTCTCTCTTTCAATCAACCCTTGATTGTGCTTGAGAGGAGGAAGAAGAAGGAGGGATCTTGAAGAAGAACCAAAGCCCTCACTGCAGCCTTTCTTTTCCCTGCATTGGATGAAGGAAGGGAAGGGGAGGAGGCCGCCAAGGCTTCTTCTTACTTTCTTCTTGCTTGCGGCTGAAACAAGGAGAGGGGAGAGGGTGGCCACGGCTGCAAGGAGGAGAGCATCATATCATTAGGGCGTCAGCCCCCTTTCACCTCCTTTTAAAGCATCTAAGTTAGGAGCCCTAGACTTTTTTCCAAGAGGGGCGCCGGCCCCTCTTGTGTTGCCGCACCAATGAAGCAAAGGAGGAGGGGCTTGAGCCCCTCCTTCTTGTATTGCCCTAATCCTCATCTAATGAGGATTGGGAGCCCCTAATGTGGTTTAGCCCTAATCCAATTAGGCTTAGCCCAAGGGTGAACCAATTTGGATCCAATCTAGGTAAGTCCTAATCCAATTAGAACTTAAATCAATTTTGACTCAATTGAACTCCTCAATCCTAATCCAATTAGGAGTCTTATTGATTCATTTGATTAATAATTAATTGTGACTTAAGAAACCCTAATCCAAATTAGGACATATTTAATTTTAGTCCTAATCCAATTAGGACTCTAATATGAATCCGAAGTCCTAATCCGATTAAGACTCTAGGAATCCTACTCCAAGTAGGAATCCAATTTTAATTCAAAACTCCTAATCTAATTAGGATTGTAGGAATCCTATTCCAAGTAGGAATCCCAGTCCTACTCTAACTAGGATTCCCAGTCCTAATCCAATTAGGACTCTAGGAATCCTACTCGAAGTAGGATTTGTGTTTAAGTCCAATTAATTAATTCTCTTTGTTCCTTCTTCAACTGAATATCAATCTAATTGATTACTTGTGATTCCTAATCACGATTCAACCATCGGATCGGTCAATACTTCTAGTGTGTGTGACCCCATAGGTTCTATTCTGACTGGTAGTGAGATATATTATGATCTCTATCACAATATCATTGAAAACTCCTTTCAATGGATTGGAACGATTCCAACTCTACTCATTAGGGTTTATCGATCATCGAGATAATCCCTGTGAGTCCCACCATTGATCGGTTATTTCAATTTCAAAAATAAACTACGCAATAGCACGTATCCTGTAGGATAGTGATTACGGGTGTCGGTCCACAGAGATTGAAGAATAAGTTATTTTTCTTTTAAAAATAAATCAAAAAGAAGGATTTGCTAACTTGATTTAACTAAATTAAACTATAAGTATGGATTGGAATTTATCAGAGTAAATAGATCTAGGGTTTGGAATCCACCACATAGCATTGCATCAAGGATTGTGTTCTTAATTTTTGTCTTTTGGAGAGGCATGCAATTTTGGCTACAAGCCTTTTAAAATAAAAGCATAAAGAGTGTTAGGAAGATCCATCTTCGGTGTAGCATGAAGTGTCTACCTAAGTATGCTAATCTAGGATGCAGCACACTTCATCTTCCTAGGCATGGATCATCTTAGACTACTTTAGCAAACATGATTAGTAACTAGCATGCTCGAAATTTAAATATCATAAAGAAATATTTCATTGAAAATAAGAATTTAAACAAGCTCCAAAATAATAAAAAAGTAAGAACTATAATTGCCCTGATACATTGCTAGGGCTTCATCCAGCCCTAGTGTTAGATGTATGCCCTAGAAGCCAATTTGGCTGACACATTGTTGATTCTAGGGACATAATTTTGTACTTGACTATTTATTATTGAATAAATAAAAGGCATCTTTTCATTCATATTATTTATGTGTCTATGAATCGTCCAAGGAATTAATAAGATGATGATACATATTCTCAAGAGTTGAGAATTTAAGCCATGTATCATTGGTGATTAATTTCTAAATGCTCCTGATCAATGGATCATCACGAGGACGGTGATCGATCCGATCAGTGCACAGATCACTTTCCTTCTGGATGGACGAGACTTGAGTCCACAGTGTAGGGACACTGAAGTGATAGTGCAGGTGCTTGTTAGAGAACAAGGGTACTGAGCGTGACCAAGACAAGAAGTCACTTGGATGTCTATCCACTCGTCAGTGACTTGCTTGATGTTGCAGTAGTGTGACTGGTCCTTTGACCTGCGGTGCTTCGGCTACTCACAGTGAGGTTATTGTAGTTTGACTGCACACATACATGGTCTCTAGCCATATGGGTCCATGCAGTGTAAATTGGCTGCAGTAAGTTCACTGTAGGAGTAGGGTATGCACCTATAAGGAATCTATCGACCTTGATAGAAAAGGAGTGATCCTATGTGATTTGTTAGACTGAGTTCTAAGACCTTGGCCAGGGCAGTAATATAAAGTGGAAAAAGAGTTTTCCATTAGTGAACTCAAGTCGAATAAATCTTGACATATGACAGACGATGGGGTTTGACGAGTTGTCCATGACCTCCGCCCTGTAGGGATCCACGATAGTAGGACTGTATCACACGTTAACTGCACCTAGAAGTTCATCATTCCATTCTGCTGGGTAGCCACTACATGCTGCTAGGTGTCACTGGTGGATGGTGGGACTCATAGGGATTATCTTGATGATCGATAAACCCTAATGAGTTGAGTTGGAATCGTTCCAACCCATTGAAAGGAGTTTTCAATGATATTGAGATAGAGATCACAATATATCTCACTACCAGTCAGAATAGAACCTATGGGGTCACACACACTAGAAGTATTGACCGATCCGATGGTTGAAATCGTGATTAGGAATCACAAGTAATCAATTTGATTGATAAGAAGTTGAAGAAGGAACAAAGAGAATTAATTAATTGGACTTGAAACAAGAGTCCTACTTCGAGTAGGATACCTAGAGTCCTAATTGGATTAGGACTGGGAATCCTAGTTGGAGTAGGACTGGGATTCCTACTTGGAATAGGATTCCTACAATCCTAATGAGATTAGGAATTTTGAATTAAAATTGGATTCCTACTTGGAGTAGGATTCCTAGAAATCCTAATTGGATTAGGACTTCGGATTCAAATAGAGTCCTAATTGGATTAGGACTAAAATTAAATACATCCTAATTGGATTATGATTCCTTAAGTCTAAATTAATTATTAATCTAATGAATCAACATGACTCCTAATTGGATTAGGATTGAAGAGTTCAATTGAGTCATGGTTCATTCAAGTCCTAATTGGATTAGGACTAGCTTAGATTGGATCCAAATTGGTTCACCCTTGGGCTAAGCCTAATTGGATTAAGGCTAAACCACATTAGGGCCTCCCAATCCTCATTAGATGAGGATTAGGGCAACATGAGAGGGAGGGGCTCACGCCCCTCCTCCTTGGATCTCTTGGTGCGGCAACAAGAGGGGCCGGCGCCCCTCTTGGTAATACATCAAGGGCTCCTAACTTGTAGGAGCCCTAGATGTTATAAAAGGAGGACTCTTGGGGGCTGACCTTATGAATATAGGAATCCCCCTCCTCTCCATCACGTGGCCACCCTCTCCCTCCCTTGGTTCAGCCGCCAGCAAGAAGAGGGAAAAAAGAAGCCATGGCGCCCTCCTCTTCCTCCTTTCCTCCTTCCAACGCAGGGAAAAGAAAGTAGGCTGCAGGGGCCCTGCTTCTTCCTCTTCTTCTTCCTTCTTCTTCCTCCTCTCAAGTACATTCATGAGTTGAAAGAAAGAGAGGAGATCAGCCATCAAAAGTTATCTCTGCAAGGGAGCTAGCACCCCGGTGAGATAGAAAGCTTGGATCGGATCCTGCTTCGTGTGGATACCCGTAGAGGCCGGACGTTTGAACGGCTTCAAGCGAACCCTCTTCCAAAAACCACGAATTCAGATTTGCGGTGATCATCTACCCGCGCAAGGTGAAGATCTGATCTTCCTAATAGTTTTAAAAGTTTTATTTCTTACCTAATTACGAAAGGTCTCGAAACAACGTTCATGCGATGAACGTAGATCCCGTGCATGCCGATTCCGCTGCCATCTGAAAAATTTTTGAAATATCAGCGGCGTGGGCGGGTTCCCAACAGTGGTATCAGAGCCTAGGCTTCGTAGATTAAGGTAAGAATTAAATATCTAAAGGCTTATTAGATCTGAAAATTGAATGATCATGCATGCTGAAAAATTCTGCATGCAGATTTTTCAGGGGTGCTGATTTTTGCATGCTGATTTTTATGTGATAAAAAGATGATTCTAATTACATTTTTAATGGGATTACAAAGTTTAGAATCATGATTAGCATGATCAGCGACCTATGTCATGATATAATCAGTTAGTTTTCAGATCTGAAAATTATAATTGTTGCATACGGTGATGATTATAGGATTCAAACCCTTTTGGTATCAAATGTAATGACCTGCGATGTGATCTGTGATGTCATGTAATTTTTTAGATGCTTGCATGCATCTTATTTGATGTTTTGAGAGGCCTGCGTGCCTCCTGAAAGGGGATGTAATTTATTTTTATTTTTATTTTACATCTGGTTGTATTTCTGTGATGTGATGTACATCAACGATCAAGCTGAAGCAAAGGCATGAGATGAAAGGTGATCTAAGCGGTTGATGGCGATGGGATCAAGAGTTGATCAAGGATCGAATCAAGGAGGCTTGGAACCAATTCAAGAGTTGAAGACCACTTGATCGATTGATGTGCATGTGCTTGTAATACGACCTAATTAGAATCCATGATCATCACCTATTTAAAGTTTAGCTTTAATTTGATGCTGCGATTATAACTGCCTGTGATGTGCCGTTTACATGTGATGTGAATGCGAGTCGGGTAGATAGGTTTACATATGATGTAGCAAACCCGATTGAGACCTAAATCAAAACCTCCTCAATCAAGTCGAGAGTGAACCGACATGAGCAAGTCATATTAGATTAATTGATCTAATTGGTGTCTAGGAAAGCATGAAAGGTGGTTATTTAATTAGGACCTTACTCTCTGAGTAAGGGGAGCCTCCCACCTGCTTACCTGGCCAATTGTTCGATTACCTCTTATGAAGGGCTCAAGTTGCAAATACTAAGACCTGATTAACCAATATTAAGTCAATAGGTCTTCCACTGTAGTAGAGCTGCTAAGGCCTTTCTGATGTTGATTTGTCTCGGCTGGACACAGTGGTCAAGTTGCATCGGGGGGCTGGACCTCTCTATAGACATGAGATGTTGTAGGGTAAAGGTGGGGTTGGGCACCAATAACTGTTAGGTGAGGACCCAATGACGACTTTATTCCTACGGTTATACGGTGGGTCTGACTTAACTAAGAAATGGGACCAATAACTGTTAGGTGAGGTTTTCATGGCTTAGAGACAAAGTTACACTGCTACATGCTTGAGAAGCATTGTACAAGAGTTGTACACTCATCCATCTATGTGTCACCAATAACTGTTAGGTGAGGTGGCATGTAAATCGGTGGGACCGCAGTACCCACTAGAAACCCTAGTCGTGTGGGATTTCCGTTTCCCTACCAGGGGAGTGTGAGGGATTCGAAAAAATAGTGGGAGTTACATTTGTTCTAAAAGACCTTAGAACAGATTAGGATCAAGTACAAAAGTCTAACTAGAATCTTTACTCTCTGAGGATTATAAAGTCAGCTTCTAGACTCTTAACTCATATCCTATAGAACAACCGTTTGACCAAACCCAATTATAAAGATTGGCTCAGCAAATTTCAAAAATAGTTTTGAATTGTGAGAAATTTGGGTATATGCTAGACCATGGAATCCCCATGTTACCAATCCGTCCGATCACTGATCAGCATAAGATGCTTGTTAAGTGGACGAACAATAACAATAAAGTTAGGTGCTGCACAAAGGCATCCATGTCCAATGCATTACAATGCCAGCATGAGAACATAAAGATTGCCAGGGACATATTAAATCACCTGCAAAAGTTGTATGGTGATCAGAGTCACGCAGCTCGGTTTGAAGTGTCCAAGAGGCTCTTCAAAGCCAAGATGCACGATGGGCAGTCTGTCCATGATCATGGTTTGACCATGATAAAGGACTTAGAGAAGCTTGAGAAGCTTGGCATGACCATGCACAAGGAATTGCAAACGGATTTGATCTCGCAATCCCTTCCAGCTTCATATGAATAGTTTATAGTAAACTACCATATGAACAAGGTTGTATGCACTAAAATAGAATTGTTAAATAAATTGGTAACTATCTTAGGAACCTTGAAGAAGTTCAAGGGGCATCGTTTTCGCTGTCAAGTTGGTTTCTACTTTCAAGAGAGAGTCTATTTGGAAGAAGAAGAAGCCTGCGAAGAAGCAGAAGACTAAGAAAACACCAAGTAACGAAGTTCCAAGAAAAAAGCCAATTGCAAGGAAAAGTGTTTCCATTGCATCATGGACGGCCATTGGAAGAGGAACTGTCCTACATACATGGGAAGCATAAAGTACATGAAGGGTGACAGACCTTCAGAAGGCTTTTCAGATATGCTCAGGATACTTAGGGACTGTGGCCTATTGCTAGCAGAAATTTGATTTCTGTATTTTATTTAGCATAGAAAGATTTTTATTTATTTGAAAAATTAAATTGATTTAACATGGTTTTAAGATTGACAGTCTCTATCACATACATATGGATGTATCTGTGAATATATCTGAGCAAACAGTGAATACCATAGGATCTAATAGATTCAAAAATTGAGATAAATCTAAAGTATTTAAGGCACCTCAGGCTTGGCCATATAGGAGAAGACAGAATAAACAAATTGGAGAAACATGAGCTTTTGGGCTCATTGACTTTCGAGTCATATTTGATTTGTGAATTCTGCCTTCAAGGAAAGATGGCCAAATTATCCTTTGTAGGACACAGGGAGGTCCACTGAAATACTTACCCTAGTACACACTGATGTATGTGGCCCATTCGAAGTGCAGGCTAGGGGTTGTAATTTTTTACTTCATTTTACCGATGATTATTCACGGTATGGATATGTGTATGAGACACAAATATGAAACTTTTGAAAGGTTCAAAGAGTTTAAATATGAAGTAGAAAAACATATATAAAAACTCACTAAGGTTCTTCGATCAGATCGAAGAGGTAAATACCTTAGTTGAGTGTTCCGTGATTATCTCAAGGAGAATGGTATAGTTTTATAATGGACTCCTCCTGGTACACCTCAGTTCAACGGAGTGTCGGAGAGGAGGAATCGGACTCTATTGGATATGGTCCGATCCATGATGAGCTTCACTGATTTACCCTTGTCTCTTTAGATAGATGCCCTATTTTCAGCGATTTATTTATTGAATAGAGTTCCCTCTAAATCCGTTCCTACCACACCGTATGAGATATGGCATGGTAAGAAACCAAGTCTGGGTCATCTCAAGATTTGGGGATGTCCGGCCCACGTCAAGAGACTACAGGCGGACAAGCTAGAGGCTAGGATCATAAGTGCTCGTTTTATATGATATCCTAAAGAGTCATTAGGATACAATTTTTACGTCTCAGAGGATCACAATGTGTTTGTGACCCGTCATGCCATCTTCTTGGAAAAACAGTTTATCCTTGATAGAGGCAGTGGGAGGAAAATTGAGCTTGAAGAGAAAGTCTCTGAAAAGCAACGAGTCATGGATCCTATCGAACCCATTAATACAGAGCCAGTACACGATGTTCCTCAACCACCTCGCAGATCAAGTAGGGTCTCCCATCCTCCCGATAGATACTTAGGTATACTAGAAGAGGATACCGAGGAAATGTTCCTAGTGGGAGATAGGGATCACATACAGGATCCCAAAACCTACAACGAGGCGATATCTGATATCGATTCCGAGAAAGTCTGGAAGCTATGAAGTCAGAGTTAGACTCCATGCATTCCAACCAAGTCTGGACCTTAGTAGACCCACCAGAAGGTATTGTACCTATTGGATGCAAATGGATCTACAAAAGAAAGATAGATTCGGATGGAGAGGTAGAGACCTATAAGGCAAGGCTTGTGGCGAAAGGGTATAGTCAGCGCGAAAGCATTGACTATCAGGAGACCTTTTCACCTGTAGCCATGCTAAAATCCATCCGAACATTGCTTGCCATTGCAGCATTTCATGATTATGAAATCTGGCAGATGGATGTGAAAACTGCTTTCCTGAATGGATATCTTGATGAAGATATCTATATGGAACAGCCTTTGGGTTTCACTTCCAGTGATGGAGATCACAAGGTCTGCAAGCTGCAAAGGTCCATCTATGGACTAAAACAAGTATCTCGGAGTTGGAACACTCGGTTCGATGACGCAATCAAAACGTTTGATTTCATCGAAAACGAAGAGGAACCGTGTGTTTACAAAAAGGTTAGTGGGAGTTCTGTCGTTTTTTCGTGTTGTACGTAGATGACATTCTCCTGATTGGGAATGATATTCCCATGCTAACCTCGGTCAAGGTCTGGTTGTCAAAAGAATTCTCCATGAAAGACCTTGGGGAAGCATCCTATATTTTGGGAATAAAGGTCTATAGAGATAGATCTAAAAGGATGCTTGGCCTTTCACAGAAAATGTACATAGAGGAGGTGCTGAAGAGGTTCAGCATGGAAAACTCTAAGAGGGGTCTCTTACCCCTAAGACATGGAATTCATCTCTCCAAGAAGATGTGCCCCAACACATCTGAAGAGATTCAACGCATGAGCAAGATTCCCTATGCATCGGCAATAGGAAGCCTCATGTATGCCATGCTGTGTACACGACCTGATATAGCTCTTACTGTGAGTGTCACAAGCAGATATCAGTCGGATCCAGGCAAGAAGCACTGGATAGCTGTGAAGAACAGTCTTAAGTACTTGAGAAGAACTAAGGACATGTTCTTGGTCTTTGGGAGAAGATCAGAGTTGAAGGTAGAAGGATGCACACATATTGATGATAGAAAGTCTACATCAGAATATGTGCAATTGCGGTTCAGTAAATTGGAAGAGTTCCAAACAACCGATCATTATAGATTCTACCTTAGAAGCTGAATGTTAAGCCGTATCTAAGGGTGCAGTGGAAACCTTCTGATTAAAAGTTAATTGCAAAGTTAGGTGTAATGTCATTAGATGCCATAACACTTTACTGCGATAACATTGGCACCATAGCACTAGCTATGGAGCCATGGTCTCATCAGAAGTCCAAGCACATAGAGTGGCGCTTCCATTTCATACGCGACTATGATGTAGAGGTGCAGAGAGTAGACTCCGCGGATAACGTGGCAGACCCATTCACTAAGCAGCTGAGTCAGCAATGTTAGATGTATGCCCTAGAAGCCAATTTGGCTGACACATTGTTGATTCTAGGGACATAATTTTGTACTTGACTATTTATTATTGAATAAATAAAAGGCATCTTTTCATTCATATTGTTTATGTGTCTATGAATCGTCCAAGAAATTAATAAGATGATGATACATATTCTCAAGAGTTAAGAATTTGAGCCATGTATCATTGGTGATTAATTTCTAAATGCTCCTGATCAAAGGATCATCACGAGGACGGTGATCGATCCGATCAGTGCACAGATCACTTTCCTTCTGGATGGACGAGACTTGAGTCCACAGTGTAGGGACACTGAAGTGATAGTGCAGGTGCTTGTTAGAGAACAAGGGTACTGAGCGTGACCAATACAAGAAGTCACTTGGATGTCTATCCACTCGTCAGTGACTTGCTTGATGTTGCAGTAGTGTGACTGGTCCTTTGACCTGCGGTGCTTCGGCTGCTCACAGTGGGGTTATTGTAGTTTGACTGCACACATACATGGTCCCTAGCCATATGGGTCCATGCAGTGTAGATTGGCTGTAGTAAGTTCACTGTAGGAGTAGGGTATGCACCTATATGGAATCTATCGACCTTGATAGATAAGGAGAGATCCTATGTGATTTATAAGACTGAGTTCGTAAGACCTCGGCCGGGGCAGTATGCACAGTGGAGAAAGAGTTTCTCACTATCGAACTCGAGTCGAATAAATCTTGACATATGACAGACGATGGGGTTTGACGAGTTGTCCATGACCTCCGTCCTGTAGGGATCCACGATAGTAGGACTGTATCACATGTTAACTGCACCTAGAGGTTCATCATTCCATTCTGCTGGGTAGCCACTACATGCTGCTAGGTGTCACTGGTGGATGGTGGGACTCATAGGGATTATCTTGATGATCGATAAACCCTAATGAGTTGAGTTGGAATCGTTCCAACCCATTGAAAGGAGTTTTCAATGATATAGTGATAGAGATCACAATATATCTCACTACCAGTCAGAATAGAACCTATGGGGTCACACACACTAGAAGTATTGACCGATCCGATGGTTGAAATCGTGATTAGGAATCACAAGAAATCAATTTGATTGATAAGAAGTTGAAAAAGGAACAAAGGGAATTAATTAATTGGACTTGAAACAAGAGTCCTACTTCGGGTAGGATTCCTAGAGTCCTAATTGGATTAGGACTGGGAATCCTAGTTGGAGTAGGACTGGGATTCCTATTTGGAATAGGATTCCTCAATCCTAATGAGATTAGGAGTTTTGAATCAAAATTGGATTCCTACTTGGAGTAGGATTCCTAGAAATCCTAATTGGATTAGGACTTTGGATTCAAATAGAGTCCTAATTGGATTAGGACTAAAATTAAACAAATCCTAATTAGATTAGGATTCCTCAAGTCTAAATTAATTAATAATCTAATGAATCAACATGACTCCTAATTGGATTAGGATTGAAGAGTTCAATTGAGTCATGATTCATCCAAGTCCTAATTGGATTAGGACTAGCATAGATTGAACCCAAAATTGGCTAATCCTAATTAGATTAGGATTAAACCATGAGAGAGGCACCTAATCCTCTTTGGAAGAGGATTAGGTTAACCAAGTAAGAGGGACATCAGCCCCTCTCCACTTGGCTAGGGCGACATGAGGAGCTAGGGCCGGCGCCCCTTCTTAGGTAAGTTGTCATGGAACTCCTAAATGTTAGGAGCTCCAATCCCTTTAAGAAGAGGACTAGGGGCCGGCGCCCTAGGTATTGGATTCCTCTCTTCCCTTGGTGCCGTGGCCACCCTCTCCCTCCCTTGTTTCAGCCGACAGCAAGGAAAAGAAAAGAAGGTGCTTGACGGGTCCCTTCCTCCTCCCTCCTTGTTCCAACGCAAGACAAAGAAGAAGGCTGCGAAAGGCTGTGATCTTCTTCCTCTTCTTCATCCTTCTTCTTCCTCCTCTCAAGTGCAATCAAGAGTTGATTGAAAGAGAGGAGATCAGCCATCAAAAGCTATCTCTGCAAGGGAGCTAGCACCCCGGTGAGATAGAGAGCTTGGATCGGATCCTGCTTCGTGTGGATACCCGTAGAGGCCGGACGTTTGAACGGCTTCAAGCGAACCCTCTTCCTAAAACCACGAATTCAGATTCGCGGTGATCATCTACCCGCGCAAGGTGAAGATTTGATCTTCCTATTAGTTCTAAAAGGTTTTAATTCTTACCTAATTACGAAAGGTCTCGAAACAAGCGTTCATGCGATGAACGTCGATCCCGCGCATGCCGATTCCGCTGCCATCTGAAAAATTTTTGAAATATCAGCGGCATGGGCGGGTTCCCAACAGTGGTATCAGAGCCTAGGCTTCGTAGATTAAGGTAAGAATTAAATATCTAAAGGCATATTAGATCTGAAAATTAAATGATCATGCATGCTGAAAAATTCTGCATGCAGATTTTTTCAGGGGTGCTGATTTTTTAC
This sequence comes from Phoenix dactylifera, assembly GCF_009389715.1. Classification (NCBI taxonomy): domain Eukaryota; kingdom Viridiplantae; phylum Streptophyta; class Magnoliopsida; order Arecales; family Arecaceae; genus Phoenix; species Phoenix dactylifera. The sequence goes on from NW_024068276.1 coordinate 154,829, forward strand.
ATGCTGATTTTTATGTGATAAAAAGATGATTCTAATTGCATTGTTAATGGGATTACAAAGTTTAGAATCATGATTAGCATGATCAGCGACCTATGTCATGATATAATCAGTTAGTTTTCAGATCTGAAATTATAATTGTAGCATACGGTGATGATCATAGGATTCAACCCCTTTTGGTATCAAATGTAATGACCTGCGATGTGATCTGCGATGTCATGTAATTTTTCAGATGCTTGCATGCATCTTATTTGATGTTTTGAGAGGCCTGCGTGCCTCCTAAAAGGAGATGTAAATTATTTTTATTTTTATTTTACATCTGGTTGTATTTCTGTGATGTGATGTACATCAACGATCAAGTCGAAGACGATGCATGAGATGAACAGGGGTCTAAGCGGTTGATGGCGATGGGATCAAGAGTTGATCAAGGATCGAATCAAGGAAGCTTGGATCCAATTCAAGAGTTGAAGACCACTTGATCGATTGATGTGCATGTGCTTGTAATACGACCTAATTAGAATCCATGATCATCACCTAGTTAAAGTTTAGCTTTAATTTGATGCCGCGATTATAACTGCCTGCAATGCGCCGTTTGCATGTGATGTGAATGAGAGTCGGGTAGATAGGTCTACATGTGATGTAGCAAACCCAATTGAGACCTAAATCAAAACCTCCTCAATCAAGTCGAGAGTGAACCGACATGAGCAAGTCATATTAGATTAATTGATCTAATTGGTGTCTAGGAAAGCATGAAAGGTGGTTACTTAATTAGGACCTTACTCTCTGAGTAAGGGGAGCCTCCCACCTGCTTACCTGGCCAATTGTTCGATTACCTCTTATGAAAGGCTCAAGTTGCAAACACTAAGACCTGATTAACCAATATTAAGTCAATAGGTCTTCCACTGTAGTAGAGCTGCTAAGGCCTTTCTGATGTTGACTTGTCTCGGCTGGATACAGTGGTCAAGTTGCATTGGGGGGCTGGACCTCTCTATAGACATGAGATGTTGCAGGGTAAAGGTGGGGTTGGGCACCAATAACTGTTAGGTGAGGACCCAATGACGACTTTATTCCTACGGTTATACGGTGGGTCTGACTTAACTAAGAAATGGGACCAATAACTGTTAGGTGAGGTCTTCATGGCTTAGAGACCAAGTTGCACTGCAACATGCTTGAGAAGCATTGTACAAGAGTTGTACACTCATCCATCTATGTGTCACCAATAACTGTTAGGTGAGGTGGCATGTGAATTGGTGGGACCGCAGTACCCACTAGAAACCCTAGTCGTATGGGATTTCCGTTTTCCTACCAGGGGAGTGTGAGGAATTCGAGAAAATAGTGGGAGTCATATTTGTTCTAAAAGACCTTAGGACAGATTAGGATCAAGTACAAGAGTCTAACTAGAATCTTTACTCTCTGCAGATACAATGTCGGCTTCAAACCCTTTGACCCGTATTCTTGAGACCAACCGACTGACCGGAACCAATTACAAGGACTGGCTTAGAAATCTCAAAATAGTTTTGGACTGTGAGAAGATAGGCTATATACTCGATTCAGATATCCCCACATTACCAGCACGTCCCACTGATGTTCAGCGTGAGATGCATAAAAAGTGGTTGGACGATGACATTAGAGTAAAATGCTATATGATGGCATCTATGTCTAATGAACTCCAATGCCAGCATGAAAATATAAAGACTGCTAGGGACATACTGGCACACCTACAAGAGTTGTATGGTGAGCAGAGTCGCACAGCTCGTTTTGAAGTGTCCAAGAGGCTTTTCAAAGCGAAGATGCGCGAAGGGCAGTCTGTCCATGATCACGGTCTGACCATGATTAAGGACCTAGAGGAGCTTGAGAAGCTCGGTATGGACATGCACAAGGAATTGCAAGTGGATTTGATCCTACAGTCACTTCCTGATTCATTTGGTCAGTTTATAGTAAACTACCACATGAATAAGATTGAATGCACTAAGACTGAACTAATCAACATGTTGGTAACTGCTGAGGGAGCCTTGAAAGGTTCAAGGGGCAATGTCCTCGCTGCTGAGTTGACTTCTGGTTCCAAGAGAAAGTCTACTTGGAAGAAAAAGAAGCCTGCAAAGAAGCAGAAGAAAGACAAGAAGCCAAAGAAGGAAGTTCAAAAGAAAAAGGCTAACGACAAAGGAAAATGTTTCCACTGCAATGTCGAAGGCCACTGGAAGAGAAACTGTCCTTCATACCTCGAGAGCCTAAAGAACAAGAAAGGTGACACACCTTCAGAAGGTATAGACTTGCTCATTATTGAAACTAATCTAACGGTTTCTTCTACTTCTAGTTGGGTTATAGATTCTGGTTCTAGTGCTCATTTGTGCACTACCATGCAGGGTCTAAAGGAAAGTAGAAGGCTGGCGGAAGGTGCGGTAACCCTTCGGATTGGCAACGGGGCAAAAGTTGCTGCTGTGGCTGTGGGCACCTACCATCTGCGACTACCGTCTGGATTTAGTTTAATACTTAGAGACTGTTATTATGTACCTGTTGCTAGCAGAAATTTGATTTCTGTTTCATGTCTAGCACAGGAAGGTCATGTTTTTACATTTGACAAAGACTGCTGTTCTATTTATTTAAGAAATAAAATAGTCGCACGTGGTTTTATGATTGACAGTCTCTACCATTTACATATGGATGTATCTGTGAATGTTACCGAGCAAGATGTGAGTGCCAAAGGATCCAAAAGATCCAGAGATGAGATAAACCAAAAATATTTGTGGCACCTCAGACTTGGCCATATTGGAGAAGATAGAATGAACAAAATGGATAAAGATGGGCTTTTAGGTTCATTGACTTCCGAGTCATATCCAGTTTGCGAGTCCTGTCTTCAAGGAAAGATGGCTAGACTACCCTTTGTAGGACATGGGGAGAGGACCACTGAAATACTTACCCTAGTACATACAGATGTATGTGGCCCATTCGATGTGCTAGCCAGGGGACGTTATTCTTACTTCATTACCTTTACCGATGATTATTCACGGTATGGGTATGTGTATCTTATGAGACACAAGTCTGAATCCTTTGAAAAGTTCAAAGAGTTCAAGAATGAAGTAGAAAAACAAACTGGAAAACCTCTTAAGGCTCTTCGATCAGATCGGGGAGGAGAATACCTTAGTGGGGAATTCCGAGACTATCTCAAAGAAAACGGCATAGTCTCACAATGGACACCTCCGGGTACACCTCAACTCAACGGGGTGTCAGAGAGGAGAAATCGGACCCTATTGGATATGGTCAGGTCCATGATGAGCTTCACTGATTTACCTATGTTCCTTTGGGGAGATGCCTTACTCACAGCGATTTATTTATTGAATAGAGTTCCCTCTAAATCCGTTCCTACCACACCGTATGAGATATGGCATGGTAAGAAACCAAGTCTGGGTCATCTCAAGATTTGGGGGTGTCCGGCCCACGTCAAGCGACTACAGGCGGACAAGTTAGAGGCTAGGACCATAAGTGCTCGTTTTATAGGATATCCTAAAGAGTCATTAGGATACAATTTTTACGTCTCAGAGGATCACAATGTGTTTGTGAGCCGTCATGCCATCTTCTTGGAAAATCAGTTTATCCTTGATAGAGGCAGTGGGAGGAAAATTGAGCTTGAAGAGAAAGTCTCTGAAAAGCAACGAGTCATGGATCCTATAGAACCCATTCATACAGAGCCAGTACACGATGTCCCTCAACCACCTCGTAGATCTAGTAGGGTCTCCCATCCTCCCGATAGATACTTAGGTATACTAGAAGAGGATACCGAAGAAATGTTCCTAGTGGGAGATAGGGATCACATACAGGATCCCAAAACCTACAACGAGGCGATATCTGATATCGATTCCGAGAAATGGCTGAAAGCTATGAAGTCAGAGATAGACTCCATGCATTCCAACCAAGTCTGGACCTTAGTAGATCCACCAGAAGGTATTGTACCTATTGGATGCAAATGGATCTACAAAAGGAAAATAGGTTCGGATGGAGAGGTAGAGACCTATAAGGCAAGGCTTGTGGCGAAAGGGTATAGTCAGCGCGAAGGTATTGACTATCAGGAGACCTTTTCACCTGTAGCCATGCTAAAATCCATCCGGACATTGCTTGCCATTGCAGCATTTCATGACTATGAAATCTGGCAGATGGATGTGAAAACTGCTTTCCTGAATGGATATCTTGATGAAGATATCTATATGGAACAGCCTTTGGGTTTCACTTCCAGTGATGGAGATCACAAGGTCTGCAAGCTGCAAAGGTCCATCTATGGACTAAAGCAAGCCTCTCGGAGTTGGAACACTCGTTTCGATGATGCAATCAAAACGTTTGATTTCATCAAAAACGAAGAGGAACCATGTGTTTATAAAAAGGTTAGTGGGAGTGCTGTCATTTTTCTCGTACTGTACGTAGATGACATTCTCCTGATTGGGAATGATATTCCCATGTTAACCTCGGTCAAGGTCTGGTTGTCAAAAGAATTCTCCATGAAAGACCTTGGGGAAGCATCCTATATTTTGGGAATAAAGGTCTATAGAGATAGATCTAAAAGGATGCTTGGCCTTTCACAGAAGATGTACATAGAGGAGGTGCTGAAGAGGTTCAGCATGGAAAACTCCAAGAGGGGTCTCTTACCCCTAAGGCATGGAATTCATCTCTCCAAGAAGATGTGCCCCAACACATCTGAGGAGATTCAACGCATGAGCAAGATTCCTTATGCATCAGCAATAGGAAGCCTCATGTATGCCATGCTATGTACACGACCTGATATAGCTCTTGCTGTGAGTGTCACAAGCAGATATCAGTCGAATCCAGGTGAAGAACACTGGACAGCTGTGAAGAATATTCTTAAGTACTTGAGAAGAACTAAAGATTTATTCTTGGTTTTTGGAGGATCATCAGAGTTAAAGGTAGAAGGGTACACAGATTCAGACTTCATGACTGATGTCGATGACAGGAAGTCAACATCTGGATACGTGTTCTTGTGCAATGGTGGTACGGTGAATTGGAAGAGTTCTAAACAACCGATCATTGCTGATTCGACTATGGAAGCCGAATACATCGCCGCCTCTGAAGCTGCTAAGGAAGGCTTCTGGTTCAAGAAATTCATTGCAGAGCTGGATGTGATGACATCAGATGCCATAACACTCTACTGCGATAACAATGGCGCCATAGCCCTTGCTAAGGAGCCAAGGTCTCATCAGAAGTCTAAGCATATAGAGCGGCGCTTTCACCTCATACGCGACTATGTGGAGAAGAAATATGTAGAGGTGCAGAGAGTAGACTCCGCGGATAACGTGGCAGACCCTTTCACTAAGCAGCTGAGTCAGCAAAAGACTGAAGCCCACCTTGAGAAGATGGGCCTAAGATATATGACCAATTGGCTTTAGTGCAAGTGGGAGATTGTTAGATGTATGCCCTAGAAGCCAATTTGGCTGACACATTGTTGATTCTAGGGACATAATTTTGTACTTGACTATTTATTATTGAATAAATAAAAGGCATCTTTTCATTCATATTGTTTATGTGTCTATGAATCGTCCAAGAAATTAATAAGATGATGATACATATTCTCAAGAGTTGAGAATTTGAGCCATGTATCATTGGTGATTAATTTCTAAATGCTCCTGATCAAAGGATCATCACGAGGACGGTGATCGATCCGATCAGTGCACAGATCACTCTCCTTCTGGATGGACGAGACTTGAGTCCACAGTGTAGGGACACTGAAGTGATAGTGCAGGTGCTTGTTAGAGAACAAGGGTACTGAGCGTGACCAATACAAGAAGTCACTTGGATGTCTATCCACTCGTCAGTGACTTGCTTGATGTTGCAGTAGTGTGACTGGTCCTTTGACCTGCGGTGCTTCGGCTGCTCACAGTGGGGTTATTGTAGTTTGACTGCACACATACATGGTCCCTAGCCATATGGGTCCATGCAGTGTAGATTGGCTGCAGTAAGTTCACTGTAGGAGTAGGGTATGCACCTATATGGAATCTATCGACCTTGATAGATAAGGAGAGATCCTATGTGATTTATAAGACTGAGTTCGTAAGACCTCGGCCGGGGCAGTATGCACAGTGGAGAAAGAGTTTCTCACTATCGAACTCGAGTCGAATAAATCTTGACATATGACAGACGATGGGGTTTGACGAGTTGTCCATGACCTCCGTCCTGTAGGGATCCACGATAGTAGGACTGTATCACATGTTAACTGCACCTAGAGGTTCATCATTCCATTCTGCTGGGTAGCCACTACATACTGCTAGGTGTCACTGGTGGATGGTGGGACTCATAGGGATTATCTTGATGATCGATAAACCCTAATGAGTTGAGTCGGAATCGTTCCAACCCATTGAAAGGAGTTTTCAATGATATAGTGATAGAGATCACAATATATCTCACTACCAGTCAGAATAGAACCTATGGGGTCACACACACTAGAAGTATTGACCGATCCGATGGTTGAAATCGTGATTAGGAATCACAAGAAATCAATTTGATTGATAAGAAGTTGAAAAAGGAACAAAGGGAATTAATTAATTGGACTTGAAACAAGAGTCCTACTTCGGGTAGGATTCCTAGAGTCCTAATTGGATTAGGACTGGGAATCCTAGTTGGAGTAGGACTGGGATTCCTATTTGGAATAGGATTCCTCAATCCTAATGAGATTAGGAGTTTTGAATCAAAATTGGATTCCTACTTGGAGTAGGATTCCTAGAAATCCTAATTGGATTAGGACTTTGGATTCAAATAGAGTCCTAATTGGATTAGGACTAAAATTAAACAAATCCTAATTAGATTAGGATTCCTCAAGTCTAAATTAATTAATAATCTAATGAATCAACATGACTCCTAATTGGATTAGGATTGAAGAGTTCAATTGAGTCATGATTCATCCAAGTCCTAATTGGATTAGGACTAGCATAGATTGAACCCAAAATTGGCTAATCCTAATTAGATTAGGATTAAACCATGAGAGAGGCACCTAATCCTCTTTGGAAGAGGATTAGGTTAACCAAGTAAGAGGGACATCAGCCCCTCTCCACTTGGCTAGGGCGACATGAGGAGCTAGGGCCGGCGCCCCTTCTTAGGTAAGTTGTCATGGAACTCCTAAATGTTAGGAGCTCCAATCCCTTTAAGAAGAGGACTAGGGGCCGGCGCCCTAGGTATTGGATTCCTCTCTTCCCTTGGTGCCGTGGCCACCCTCTCCCTCCCTTGTTTCAGCCGACAGCAAGGAAAAGAAAAGAAGGTGCTTGACGGGTCCCTTCCTCCTCCCTCCTTGTTCCAACGCAAGACAAAGAAGAAGGCTGCGAAAGGCTGTGATCTTCTTCCTCTTCTTCATCCTTCTTCTTCCTCCTCTCAAGTGCAATCAAGAGTTGATTGAAAGAGAGGAGATCAGCCATCAAAAGCTATCTCTGCAAGGGAGCTAGCACCCCGGTGAGATAGAGAGCTTGGATCGGATCCTGCTTCGTGTGGATACCCGTAGAGGCCGGACGTTTGAACGGCTTCAAGCGAACCCTCTTCCTAAAACCACGAATTCAGATTCGCGGTGATCATCTACCCGCGCAAGGTGAAGATTTGATCTTCCTATTAGTTCTAAAAGTTTTAATTCTTACCTAATTACGAAAGGTCTCGAAACAAGCGTTCATGCGATGAACGTCGATCCCGCGCATGCCGATTCCGCTGCCATCTGAAAAATTTTTGAAATATCAGCGGCATGGGCGGGTTCCCAACAGATAGTAGATCAAAAGAGATGCATGGAGCTGATGTTTAAAGAAATCCTAGTCGGGGAAGACCTGATATCCTACCATGCCGAGGTGGCCAAAAAGACTCAAGATAGTGGTTCAAATCTCCGTTGTTACAGTTATGGAAAGATAGCTCATACATGAAATAAGTGCACAAAAGGTCAATTTTTCCTCCAAAATAATAGCTATTAGTTGAAGGTAATGAAGGATCTGATGTACATGAGGACGATATCGGCCCAACCTATGATGAAGTTGACAATGTAGGAGATGAAGGGGATTGAAGTGAGATATTGATAAGTCGCTTGTTATCAGAAATAGTCTTATGGCTAAGTTTGCAAGGTCGTAATGAATAGGGAAAGCCAGGAGAATGTCGCATCTCAAGAGGCTATTACAAAGTAACTCTACCTATAGAGAAGCATCCTTGGCCTTATAAGCTTTCTTGGTTCCAAAACGGAAGTGATATAACCATAGATAGTGGATGTTTGGTATTGTTTTCGATTGAGCAAAAGTATTTTGAAGAAGTTCGGTGATATGTAGTTGCCATGGATGCATGGCACCACAGTTTCTAGGATTTCGCAGTTTGATGGCACCAACCATTGATTGTTCGAAGGGAAAGTCTTTCCAATGGACACCAGAGGGCCAACGAGCTTGGACAAAATCAAAATCAAGAGATTTAAGCCACACCAGTCTTTAGCTCTTCCTAATATCAATGAAGTTTTGTGGTGGAGTGTGATGCTTCTTCAAAGGAAGTTGGACCTATATATTCTCAGTCAAGAAGGAAGGCACATAACATTCTTCATTGAGAAGCTATATTCACCTACTCATGATGCTTAATTTTATGTGGTTGTTCAAGCTCTCTGGCATTAGAGGCTTTGACATCAAGTGTTTATTCTACTCATCGATCAGGAGACTTTGAGGAATGTTCAAGGGAAGGATATGCGGGGTAATCGGTGTGTGAGTTAGGTGAATTTTTTGTCTGCAGGAGTACCACCTCCAAAGCATAGGTTAGGATCTTTGAATTGGGTAGTTGATGCTTCTAGTAGGAGGGCATGACTGCTTACTGTCATGAAGGTCCGAGCGATTGGTTTGGACTCTTTTAGAGATCCGTATGCAGAGGACCAGTGTTTAAAGAGCTTGATGGCTAAAGGAGGGCAACAGGAACACCCGCTTCTTCCACCGGTGGACCATCATTAGGAGGTAGAGGAGTATGATTCGTTCCTTGATGTTTTTCAGCAATTAGTTGTCTAGTTGTTTTGTTGTCTGATTCTAGTTCTGTCTTCTTCATGATCAGCAGCCATCTGTCTCCGCTTAAGTTTCTTGATTCAATTCCATTTGTCAATTCATACATCCCAATCCCAATTCGGAGTCAAGAAAAGTAGAATACTAAGTAAAAGGTGGGAAAACAGGATTTTTTGTAAAGGTAATTGCTGTAGAATTCTATAGCAAGAGCTGAACTTTTCATTTTAATTATCGTAGTTGGAAGATGGAGATCAAAACAACACGCCGTGACAGTCTTGAACAGTGGAATACTAAGTAAATGGTGGAAAAAATGGGATTATTTCATGAAGATACTTGTATGAAATTCTACCGCAATGGTTAGAGGCGATCTGGGGAGCTTGATAAGCCAGGAAGCTCTGGAACCTCGAGTTCATTCACCGCATGGTTCTAGGGACCTTGAGGTAGATTTTTTTTTTGGGGACAAAATTGGCCTATACTAAATGGCCAAGTAGGAGTGTTTGGTTGTGAACAAAACATGGAATAAGATAGAATAACTAGCTTATTTCATTCCCATTTCACCATCCAAACATAGTTTTAAGGAATAGGGATATGGAGTCTTTGTTCTCCATCAATTACCCATCAAACAACAATGTTTCCTATTTGTTCCTATAGATCTTGGATACCTAATACCAAATAGGCATCACATGCTATTGTCAATTGTCCAAAAACATCCATGAATAAAATAAAAATACTTTATCAATACTTCAAAGAGGTATGGCATATGTAAAACATGGCTCTATTAGGGTACTAATACTGTTGGTAACATCCTAGTGCACAGTCAAGGCCTAGTTATAGCACCCTAGATAAGCATTTTAGGAAACCTTATTAGTTGAACCGCGTACACTTTGCACTGCTGCTAAATTCATCATGGTGCATATTGCTATTACACATATAAGGAAAAAAAAAGAGGAAAAAGTAATTACTATTCCACGTGTTGCTTTCTGGTTGGACTAGTCCATGTGAACTTAGTCTAACAAATAATTTATCAAGGGAGTGGGATCAGGATGGGTGGGGGGCGGAGTTTAGTGGCAAGCTTCAGGTTAGGCCTGATTTCTGTTTGGCCTCCATAATCTAAACTTGAATTCAATCCTGAGACCTTTTAAACCAAGCCTAAAGCCCGACCTAAAGCCGGGGCTAATTTTTAACCCGATATACCACCTAGCCAAAAGTCCACATATATCCTTATTGAAATTTCTTGTTTAGCTTAATTCTAATTAAGTATAGTCATCTAATGGCATAGTCATAGCCATTAGTGGGGATTTAAATAGCCACTCTAATGTTGTCGATTGGTAACCACAATTCGAACATGATTTTTCTTCTAAAACTCCTTCTGTAGTAATACATATTTATCTCAAATCTAGTGGTACCTATGAGTCTTGGTTTGAGGGGACCCCAGAGCACTATAATATCCATCAATGTGAAATTCAAATTTGAACCAGTCAAATTTAAAAATCTAATCAAAAACATGTCAAAACTGGCATCCTTACTACCACCAACGATTAAACACCATCTATCATGCCCTAACATGATACTGCCGACAGGGTAGACACCTCGCAAGGCTTAGCCCTGTAAAGTATCTCAAGCCTAATCTATCAATCAACTAAATACAATGTCAGCTAGACAAAGATATATATGGAAAGGATCTAAATAACTTCCTGCACATAACCTAGCTTAAGGTCTATGAGCATCCAAATCTTAAAGTAATAAAAAAAAATATTTAACACAAGCTTAATGATACCAACATTTGGTATGGATTAAATAATAGTTCCACATGATGATATAATACCAGTCGAACAACTACAATACAAGGTTCTGACCAACAAGGCCTCAAATGAAAGAAAGATTGATAATACTCCAACTGCATCCTCGAGACAACTGAGTTTTACTGATTCGTTCATCTGGAAATGAAGAAATCTATAAGCTTAACAACGAATAAATTCTTAATTGTACACACTTCAATTTAAAGAGAAATTCACCACTTTAAAAAAAAAACCAATTCAATATACATTTTGTTTTATTAAAATAACAAGTATAGAAGTATGATAATACACAAATAATGGCTATGCATACAATATGAAGATTACCACTAACTCAATAGCTAAAATAATTTACAATTTCCAAGTTTGGACATGTTTAAATAATACATCATGATAAATAACTTATTTAACTTTCAGTTTGTTGTCCATTTTCTTCATGATATTAGGCAACCAATGTCATGATTCACCCTATGACAAGCATCTTCTGTTACACGATCATGATTTGCCCCATGATAGGCTTCAATCGGTTGTCATGATTTGCCTAATGACAGGCATCAATCTACTATAAAAATGTCACACAAAAATCCATAACAATAGTCCCAATAATAATAACACAATTAAATCTATCAATAAAACTAACTATCAAAAACTCGTGAAGTTTTTATTCTATAATCCCTTTTATACATAATTGATCCCATGCCATGTGAACTACATTATGTATACAGTCACTAATACAAAGAATGCAACCACTTCAATAAAACATGTAATAAAACTTCCACAAAAAAGTGTCTTATAGGAAAAATACAATTCTAAAATTCTAATAGATTAAAGAGTACATAAAGAGAGAACTTGCCTCAAAAATACTTGTGAACAACAAAAAATATCTCAACACCTCAACATATCAAAATAATAATGCCAATACAAAATTAATTAAATAAATGAGAACTCATATTGTAAGGATCCATGGAGGCATGTGTTTGGTCTCTTATTGGCTATGCACTACGTAGATCTTGGATACTTAATAACATCTTACGACTAGCTTTTTTAGATGAGGCACTGAGTTGTTATAAATTATATCATAGCAGATCAGGCCTATCACCCATATAGACTAAGAGACAGCTGCAACATGGGTCCATTAGATTTGAATAGATTTGGACCATGAGCTTGGCAAGATACTAGGGTTTAAACAAGGGAGTATGTGAAGATTCATGTGGGCATGTGTTTAGTCTCATATTTATTATCTACTAGGTAAATCTTGGGTACTTATTCAATATCAAAGAACCCAAATAACACCTTTTTGACAAGCATTTTTTAGTAAGATCCTATATTGTTACAAATAGTATCAAAGTAGATCTAACCAATGGTCCATGTGGATAAGAGAACACTGCAGCATGCATCTATTAGGTTGACTACAAGCTAATTGTGGAATTTGTAAATTAGATTTGTGGTACTTATAATTAGATTTGCAATGGATTTAAACTTTTATCCTGATGCAGATGCCAAGGCTTAAACTGGGGGAGTTTTTGAGGACCCTTGTGGGTGTGTCTTTAGTCCTACATTAGATATGAATCGGATATATTTTCGATCTCTTGTAGTGATCAAATTAGCCAAAGCTCAAAGCATAAATTCTCGAAGTCACCTTGAAATAGGTATTTTTCATCCTAAATTGATATGTATACATCAAGTTATGTCTCCAAAATCATGCTAAATATAGAACTTATGCCAAATTTTCAGCCCATTTTAACCCATATATTGACCAAATCAATAAAGATTTAGTACAAAAATGTGGGTCCCAAAGTTAGCTTCAAAATGAGCATATATATAAGTTATCCTCAATAGCAATTGCCCAACTTTTAAAAATGGTTATCACATAACAGGGGCTCCTCTCCCTATATTTCCTCAATATATGATATTCTAGTTCCGCATTCTTGTGAAAGAACTCATAAAAAAGAGCAAGGTAAGATCTGTGAGAAAGAAATGGAAGAGAGATGAGAAAGAGAGTTATGAGAGAGAGATTACAAGGGAGTAGAGAGAGGAAGAGGGCTTGGTTAAGAGGTTATGTGTAAAAGAGAAATGGTAGATTGAAGAGAGAATTATGAGAGAAAAGTGACCATGAGTAGCGGTAGGCAAACGTGTGAACCAAAAGAAACACACAGAGAAAGGGATAAGGTTGGTTTAGGTTGAGGTTTAGAATCTTCTAATTGGGCTGATCTAATAGGTTGTATTAGTAGGTCATTATCTAGCCATTACACAAGTAATGGTGACCAAGAGAAATCTCCAATCATCAAGCCATTGCCACAAGTCATGGAGCTAAAGAGAGATGAGATGGTAATATGTGTGATAGAAAAAAATATTTTCAACATGAACATGTTGCCTCAAACCACCAAATATTTATGATGGCGAAACTACTATTACCATGGACACGAGGTTTGCCAAGACAACACATAAGAAAGAAAGAGGAGGAAGGGGGGGAGAGAATAGGGGCGAGGGGAAGAACAGAGAAGGGCACAGGGATCGAAGGCTTCTCGGCTAAAAAAAAAATAGCAATGAGGCTAGGGCTAAGGGATGCTTGAAAAGGAGAGGGAGTTGTGGAGTCTCTATGAAAAAACTAGAGAAAGACTATTTAGATTTTATTGTTATATAGATGAAATTATTAAAAAATAATAGTTTGGAGAAAAGCTCCCTCTCTATTCTCCTTTAAACTGCCCTAGAGCATACATGTACGGGCCATGATTAACTATAGGTAAGGGACTATGCAACCATCAATATAGCCAGTTATGGCCAAGTACTTATAATGAAAGAAATCTTAAGTCCTTTACTTAGGATTCGATATGACACTGCATGCCACTACAAACTATTGTTGTTTAGATGCTATTGTTGCTTTCTAGACTAATAAGGAAGAAATTATGTCCAAGTATAGACTCTCATTTGTTGCCTTCCTACTATAAAATAAAATATTACAAAAAACTATACTCTAACATATACTAATTCCTAACTAATTGATAAAAAATAGACATCCAATTCGACAAAATAATTTTTATTTGATTTTTCAAACGATAATTTTACCCCATAAAATCAAAATCTACTCCAAAATTGAACACCTAGTTCAAAAATTAAACTCAGTTACCAAACTAATTGTTATAACCTAATCTAATCAAGCAACTCGTCTATAACCCATCTTTTTTGATGAATGTGTCACAATCAAAAATAACTTAAAATTAGAAGGTATTGGAATATACTTTATAAAAATACATAAATGACATACCAAGCATCCTTAAGTACAAATATCAATTATTGCTATGATAGGCTATTCTATATTGTACCTAGAATGTTGCATGTTGAATGCAATTAGTTGAAAATTCTAAGATATGTACGAGCCAAAACAAACAATATATTTATAAATTGTCTAGATGAATTTCTATAAAAAATTTGAGTTTTGTAGTAGTATAGATACTTAAAAAAGAATTAATTGTACAATTAAATCTTGTCCCTCAGTTATACAAAGGATAAATAGGTGGTTTGTTAACCAATACTATCCATTATTATTAAAGGGACCCCAATGCATGAGGATCCTCCCACTATAAGGTATGGAGAGGGTTAGATATATACAGCCTTACCCTTGTGTGCAGAGGCGTTGCTTCCGTATTTTTAACCTATGTAACCTAAAGTCATAATGGAGTAATCTTATACCATTACACCAAGACTCGCCCTCTAAATCTGTTGTAACTAAAAAAAAATGAAACCTAGGACTAGTATCTCTCTCACTATTATAGATCTCTATTCACCATCTATCATTATGTATCAACCTATCATAGCTAAGGATGAAACTTCTATACAACACAATAATATGGAAAGAAATAGATTGAAATGCAAATTTTAAGTAGAAGACAAGTTGAATCAGAGTGAAAAATTTTGATACCTCAAAATTACTGAAGTAAGGAGAAAAGATTAAAACTTCATAGAATCACAAATTGAACATAGGAAAGAACATTCATAGAGGACTCAAATGTTTAACCACAAAAATTAAAAAGAAAGGGTGAGAGATGGGAAGAAGGAGGGAGGAAAGAGCAAGATCATGGGATTTCAAAAAGGGGTGTGTTGATTATGTAAGAGGAATTAGCGAAAGTGCTTGTTAAGCAAAAGAGATAAGGAAGGGAGATGTGACAAGAAGAGAGAGAGATAGGAAGATAAGTATTTCAAATGAAAGAAGAAATATATGGGATTTGAGAAGAGGAGGTGCTAAGGATTGGAGATATTAGGAAGTAGATACTAGCAGCCTTCACCTCCTCTTTCTATCCTACACAAGACATTGAGTCTCTCTCATTGAATATCGATGGCCCTTGTCTTTCATCCCCTTCTTAAATTCCAAAGTCTCCATCATAAAAAGTACGAGCAAGAGCATGAAAGAAAATAGGGACAAAATAGACTTGGCATAAAAAAAAACATTGAACTTATAAAAAGTTACATATATTTTGCCACTTGTAATCAATAATTGTGGCATATTATTAGTACCATTGGACTAGAAAAATAGAACTATGCTATTGGCTTCAAAAATATGAACATCCAAGAAAAATATTTATCAAACCAAAAGTCAAAGAAATTGACAACTAATATACCAAATCAATTAGTAGTATGCTCTAACTCAAACCAAAGTTTCAATCTTAAAATAACATTATTAAATTTGAAAGATTGACTCTTCTTACAAGGTCCTTTCAAACATGATGTAAAAGTCAATAAAAGTAGAATACCTTTAAGATTCTTTAAAATCGATAGTCACACAATCTTCAGAGGGTGTGGGCCTAAGAGAACCATCAATCGGCAAAAAGTTGAGATAAAGAATACAGCCTTCATAGCAACCATATTCAACAAGGCTGCGCTGATCTTCCTTCATCAGACAACCATTGTTATGCGTGAGCAAAAGCCTACTTTCTTCAAATTCCTCTTTCTTTGCGATCTCTCTCTTCAAACCACTAACAGTTTCTTCATCTCCCACCTCTATATAGAAAAACCTACCAGTGAGTATCTCTATTCCCAATCTCATCTTGTCCTGCATTTCTTGGACTCTGTTGACCTTTTTATAGAGGGGTCTATCCTTAGTGCAATCTACTTATTGAGACATATGGCAATCATGCTCCACTTTATATCACGACCATATCAAATAAGATTTTTAGTAGATATATACTTGGAATATTATTAATTATAAACTAAAATATTATAATTCATTAATTTTTGGTAATTGTTATTAGGATTTATTTAGTAACTTTGAATTTCTATATATCTAATTGGCAAGGCCAAAATAGGGTGCATCGAATAATGCAAACTAATAAAGAATGTGTAAACCTAATTTTTTTATGTCATTCAAAAAATGATATGTCATCCTTATTAGGATAAGCACCGCAAGAAAGTTTTGTACGAAATAACTTTCAATAGATGTTATTTTTGCAATTAACTGCCATAACTATTTATTTGAATACTTAGAAGGACATTATTCATATAGAAATCTATTAGTAGCCACTGTCCAAAGGTAGTTATTGCTAAATTTAACCATTTCCTCAGTTGCAAAATTCTTCTAGGTATGTTTTTCTTTTTACTCGCTCTATAAGGTCCAACCTGCTCCAAAATTTATTTTGGTCTAATTAATCATTTTATGTGATTTTTTAAGCTACCGATGTATAAAATACGACTAATGAAGGTTTATCTAATTTCTTTCTTTTCATCTAGTTCCTCTTTGGTATTTCTTTTAATTTTCTTTTTAGTGCAATCACTTGGTGAATTGTAAAGTCCTCATGACCGAGATACAAAGGAACCATTTTCTCATTGAGTTTGCCATAAACCTCAATTACCCAATAGTTTGAAAATTTGGAAACATACTTAGTACATGATTTGGTGTTTACATGAAAATATAGCTTATCATGTCTTAATCATAAGAAAAAAAGATTACATCATGATTCCTATTTAAAATTTTTAGCCTAACTCTTTGAAAAGAAAGGTTGTCAGGACATCTAACCGAAGCCTAGTCAACTAGAAACTTTACTAACCTATTTTCAAAACAAAAGGTAAAGTTTTTAAAACAAGGGTTTTTTGCATGGATACCCTTCTAAATATCGAATTTTGCGTGAATACCCTTCCAAAATTGATATTTGCATTTATACCCTCGTAAAATACTTGTTTTGCTGTTTTACCCTTTTTTATTCTTATTTTTGCATATATACCCTTGTCATCTAACGCCGTAAAAAAATTAGCGGTTTCAAATTAAAATGACTAAAATACCCTTAATGGTTAGGTGTACAAATAAAAATTTTTATAAGGGTATACAAGCAAATAGTAACTTTACAAGGATATTCATACAATTTTCTATATTTAGAAGGGTATATATGCAAAAAAAAATTTAGTAGATGAAAAGAATTGAGATACATTTATTAATGTGATAGCCTTTATAATCCTGTATTTATTAGAAAATGCATTTGGTTCTATGACGAGAGGCCTGTTTCTTTATCATGAATATAACAAAAATATATAATAGGATTTATTCTCAAATAAAATATATGGTATGCAGCTAGAAACCAAAAAATAGAGCTTCAATATAGGTTCACAGTAAAAAATAGGAATGAAATAAAATCAACTACAATAATCATTATTGTTCTTCGAACACTTGTAATGATTTTTTTTTGGTTCAGATTAATAAAAGAAAAATAGTATAAATCAATGAAAGGGAAGAGAGGGTAATATGATATTGAAATATTTTTTTATAATCAACAGATAGGAGAGATATGAAAGATTTGAAAGATAGATCGCACCAAAAGATAAGTTTTGCGGTTAGAAGAATTTTTGTTTATCATAGGTTGGATTACAGAACTGGGAGGAATAGGAAGGAGATCGCGAGCGAGCTGCATCGCGAAAGCCCGTGATCAGGATCCTGATACGCGGGGGGCGGGGGGGAAGCCCACAGGGGGTGGGGTGGGGATGCCGAGCGGCGGGGGGGAAGCCCGCGGGGGTTGGGGAAGCCGGGCGCGGTGGTTGGGAAGCCCAGGGGGGGACGGCGGGGGGGAGCTCAGGGGGGACGGCGGGGGGTGAGGGGAGAATGGCGGGGGGGGGGAGCTCGCGGGGGGTGGGGAAGATGCGCTGCGCGGGGGAGACGAAGCGGGGGGAGCTCGCGGGGGATGGGGAAGACGCGCCGCGCGGGGGGCGGGGAGCACGGGGGGGGGACGGCGGAGGCGAGGAGCTCGCAGGGGATGGATAAGACGCGCCGGGGGGGTTGGAGTGGTGTAAGGATTATAACATCATTTCAATATTTTATTTTATTTTTAATTAATATAAATATTATTTTTTTAACACCGTTAAAATAACTGTTATATTAGGGGTATTTGTACAATAACAGAGTTTTACAATGGTATACATGCAAATATTAATTTTGAAAGGATATTCACGCAAAATCTAATATTTAGAAGGGTATCCATGCAAAAAGCCCTTAAAAACAATATGGTTAATATTCATGTTCGACCATGCATATAAATAAGGATTCTTTGCACATAAATATTTACAAATCTAACTTATTGAATATCCACCCCGAAAGTAACTATTTACATACGCACCCCTCAAACATCCTGGTTTTGCATGGATGCCCCTCCTATTAGATGTTTGGCTAACAATTCTAATAAATAACCCTTCTGAATATCATTTGGCATAATTATCCTTTTATGTTAACATCCCTGCATTTGTTATATATTCCTCAAGAATATTATTGTAAGGGGTGATAAAATTATTTTATTCTTAAAATGATTACTTCTAAACACCGTCAACTAAAAATATAACCGCTTATGTATTCATGAAAAAATATGATGTTTTAAGAGATACATATGCAAATAGTAATTTTCGAAGGCTAGAAATACAATAAGCTATTTTTGTAAGGGTAATGAACAAAAAAAAAGGATAAAAAGGGAAGAAGAGGAATAACATGACAAGAGAAGAAAATAATCTTTTTAATGAGTAGAGCAAGAACAAGAGGAATGACATGAGAGTGGGCCATTGAACAACTAGGCAGCATATTGAAGGCTTGCTAGTAGTAGAATAGGTATTGGAAAGCTTCATAAGAGCCTCCAGTTGGTGATACATATGCGAAGGAGGAGGTTCCGAGGTAAGAAGAAATAGGGAAAGGAATAAGCAAAGTAAAAGCATCTTGTAAGTTATGTATTTTCACTTTCAATTTATGTAAAATAAAAAATTATTTCAGTATAATAGTGAAAATAAGGTAATGAAAGAAAGTACAAATCAAAAAAAAGTTATTTTTTCTTCTAATATAAGTCTACTCTGCTGCTATGTAAGTAATCTATGCTTTACAAGTGCATAGGTAGACCGCCTAGGCACCTATACAGCACTCTTAACAACACTATCAAAAAGAATGTAAAGCATTTTGGCCAAAGTTTTCGAGAAAGGTTATTTCTGCAATTAACTCCTATTAGTAGTAATTTGGACACTTAAAAGTAAGATAGTCATATCGAGAACCATTGTTACTAACTAACAAAGATAGTCATTTCTGCAATTGCGTATCCCTTTTACTATAAAAAGGGAAAGAAGGCTTTATTCGGGCTCTAGATGCACTATCTACTAGACAATTGATATCGATAACAACATGGACAAGGCTTCTAAATCTATCCATTATCTTTTACTTTTCTCTTTTTCCTCCCCCTCCTTGGTGTAGACCTAATTAACTATAGAGTTTATTTTAGTTTTATCAATCATTTTGTGTTGTGTTTTCAATGATTTGATGTATCAATGATGTATGAAATTGGACTATATGAATGTTGTTTTGTTTCATTCTTTTGATCTAGTTCTTTTCTTTGGTGGTTCTGATTTTTCTTATTAGTTTAACCACTTGGTGGATCATGAAGTCCTTATGATCGAGTTACTGGATTTTTACAAGGGCATATGGATTGCTAAGAAAATGTTGTTAGTTGTATAATATTGTTTATCAAGTCTAATTTACATTGGTGACCCTTTTGCTATTAGCTTAAGCTTTTGCAATCTAACATATTGTTATCATGGTATCATAACTTTAGATTTTCTAGAAATCATGAGTTAAAATCCTTAAAATACAACCTTCCTAAAATTCGAACCCATAACCTCCTCCTAGAACATGGTTCTGAACATAATGGCAGATTGTCCAATGTGCATATCTTTATACAAATTGATATGACTAATTATGTAGACTTGAGGACAGGTATTATAATATACAAGGCTACCATTATCTTGTTAGAAGTATATAATTTTCTTTCCTCATTTTTAAAATCTTCTATTTTTTTATTGATTTATTTTTTATATTTGTTGTTCTACCATTACGCAGATTTTAGAATAAAAGTTTCCAATGCTCCCATCTCCCTTCCAATTTCTATTCTGTTGTAGAGAAGGATATGCCTAGCAAGTACAATCAGTTGGACCACACCAAGCCTCGTAGGAGCCAATGCATTCATAGATGAAGATCACAGCAATATTAGCTTCTCGCCAATGACTTTTCCATTAAAGACTATGTGAAGTTTATCCTACACTTTTCTCTTCTTGTTCATTGTGCTTCTCTCTATATAACTACGACTGTTGTGTGCATTGTTCATGTTGAAGCCTCATTGCTTCATGGTACTCGAACTTTGATATAAATAGATGGCTGGTGGTCGGAAGAAGAAATAGAGATAGAACCAAAATTAGAATCAGTCTAGGGCTGATGTTCATGAAGAGCCACATTGATGAAATGAATACCAAGATATTGAGATAGAAGAATTGATAAGGTAAGTAGATCTCTCGACCATGTATTTGGCTTTTGTCGAGGATCGAACTTCTTTAGACCACACTATGAAGATGATTATGTTGATGATCATGTTGAGGATCGCGTTACATAGCCATCTGATTTGACAATCCAATCCTTGAAGGAGTTATACGTTAGGGACCTTTCGGATGGGGTGACAAAGATATTGGATTGGTTGAACACCTTTGCATGCATCATTGAATACAAGGATGTGTCCTAGAAGAGAAGAAGGTGAAGCTGGTATCCTGAAAATTTAGAGACCAAGCTTTAGCTTGGTGGGAGCAATTCTAGAAAAGATCATGAGTGGAGGGGCAAACCACACAACATCTACCTTTCAACTATACCCAAAACTTGTACCAACGCCTCTAGAATTTTCAACATGGCAACAGATCTATTAATTGTGATTACATTGAAGCACACTATCAGTTCATTGCTAGAAACAAGTTTATGGTAATGGAGCAATAGATGACCATATACATAGGTGGGCTGCACCAATCAATCCAAGACACCCTCAATCTGCACTTGGACTGTGCATGAGGCATATGATCATGCTATTATTGAAGAGAAGCAGCAAAACCAAAGGATGTTCCAATCTATTGGACAAGATAGTAGATCAAAAGAGATGCATGGAGCTGATGTTTAAAGAAATCCTAGTCGGGGAAGACCTGATATCCTACCATGCCGAGGTGGCCAAAAAGACTCAAGATAGTGGTTCAAATCTCCGTTGTTACAGTTATGGAAAGATAGCTCATACATGAAATAAGTGCATAAAAGGTCAATTTTTCCTCCAAAATAATAGCTATTAGTTGAAGGTAATGAAGGATCTGATGTACATGAGGACGATATGGGCCCAACCTATGATGAAGTTGACAATGTAGGAGATGAAGGGGATTGAAGGGAGATATTGATAAGTCGCTTGTTATCAGAAATAGTCTTATGGCTAAGTTTGCAAGGTCGTAATGAATAGGGAAAGCTAGGAGAATGTCACATCTCAAGAGGCTATTACAAAGTAACTCTACCTATAGAGAAGCATCCTTGGCCTTATAAGCTTTCTTGGTTCCAGAACGGAAGTAATATAACCATAGATAGTAGATGTTTGGTATTGTTTTCGATTGAGTAAAAGTATTTTGAAGAAGTTCGGTGATATGTAGTTGCCATGGATGCATGGCACCACAGTTTCGAGGATTTCGCAGTTTGATGGCACCAACCATTGATTGTTCGAAGGGAAAGTCTTTCCAATGGACACCAGAGGGCCGGCGAGCTTGGACAAAATCAAAATCAAGAGATTTGAGCCACACCAGTCTTTAGCTCTTCCTAATTTCAATGAAGTTTTGTGGTGGAGTGCGATGCTTTTTCAAAGGAAGTTGGACCTATATATTCTCAGTCAAGAAGGAAGGCACATAACATTCTTCATTGAGAAGCTATATTCACCTACTCATGATGCTTAATTTTATGTGGTTGTTCAAGCTCTCTGGCATTAGAGGCTTTGACATCAAGTGTTTATTCTACTCATCGATCAGGAAACTTTGAGGAATGTTCAAGGGAAGGATATGCTGGGTAATCGGTGTGTGAGTTAGGTGAATTTTCTGTCTGCAGGAGTACCACCTCCAAAGCATAGGTTAGGATCTTTGAATTGGGTAGTTTTTTGCTTCTAGGAGGAGGGCATGACTGCTTACTGTCATGAAGGTCCGAGCGATTGGTTTGGACTCTTTCAGAGATCCGTATGCAGAGGACCAGTGTTTAAAGAGCTTGATGGCTGAAGTGTAGTCTTGCAAGAGGCCTTGACTACAAAGTAAAAGATGGTCATATATTTAGAGGAGTCCAGCTTTGCATTCCAAATTGCTCATTGAGGGAGAAGATCATTGAGGGGCTCCATGGACAAGGTCACTTCGGCAAGGACTAAATATTTGCTTTGGTCTACAGTGGCTACTCTTGGTCCAAGATGAAGCATGATGTAGATTGTGTTCTTGGAATTGCCAGAAGAACACAGGGGGATTGGATCCTGTTTTTGTTCTTGTGGATCGCCTTTCCAAGATGGTGCGTGCCTTCAATATTGTTAAATTGTTCTTCAAAGAGACAAGTGCATCTCGAGTCTATTCATAAGTCTGTCTCCGAATGGATTAGGGGCGCAAACGGGTTGCTTGAGCTCGAGTCGGATCCGAGCTCGATGTCACGACCCCCGCCCCGTTCCCGGCGGGCCGCCGCGACGGTCCTAGGGTGCGGGTAGGCATAAGGCCACCAGCCACCGCGTAGAACCCTACTACCTATCAATCATCAATAAATCTTGAAAAATTTGGCATGATGCATGCACAAAATGATCACTTTTCCTATAGTGACCTGTCAGGATTATCTCAATACATACAACACACTACCTGTCAGAGCAGCAATCACATAATCTGTCACATATAAACCTGGACAATATATAGCAATACATTATCACAGGCACACAACTGATCTGCACACATATATATACCTGCTTCCCAATCCATCCATGGTCAAACCCATATCCACAACAGGATCTATGACTGTAACTATACACTATATACAATAGAAGGTTTATAATACACCAAAAGGGGATAAACCTCTATCTACATTATACTATACTATACTATGGAGCGGCACAGCTAGCAGGCAACCACTAATCCTGCTCTTCTCTATACAATACCTGCCCTGCAATCAAAAACACCAAACTGGGGAGTGAGTATATAAATACTCAGTGAGTGGAGTAGAGAGTACTATGCACATGAGACAGAATATAATCATGGCTCGAGATGAAATCTCAAGATCAATAACAAGATGAACATGATCTCAACATAGAGAATATGGAGTAAATCATCAATATCACCACAATCAATATCAACTCATCTGAAGCATATATGGAATAATCAAGTAAACATATATGCTACTCATGAATATGCTCAACAGATCATAATGCTGGATCATACAAATCAGGTGTCAATATGCTGAAATCATCACTAGACAGCTATCGGGAGGTGGGTTTTACGCCCCAGGCGAACCAGCAACAACTCCCTACTGCCATATGCATATATCGAATATGACCACCACACCAATATGTAAATCATCACTAGACAGCTGTCGGGAGGTGGGTTTTACGCCCCAGGCGAACCAGCAACAACTCCCCACTGTCACATGCATATGCAGGATAAGACACCATATCGATAATGTAAATGCTAGACAGCTATCGGGAGGTGGGTTTTACGCCCCAGGCGAACCAGCAACAACTCCCCACTGTCACATGCATATGCAGGATAAGACACCATACCGATAACATAAATGCTAGACAGCTATCGGGAGGTGGGTTTTACGCCCCAGGCGAACCAGCAACAACTCCCTACTGTCACATGCATATGCAGGGTAAGACACCACACTAATCATGTAATGCTGGCCAGTATCCAGAACAGAAATCCATCTCACATCTACATACTAAACGGCACCTCGCGGGAATTCTACATCCGCGGAAAGCCATACTGCACCTCGCGGGGTCTTACTATGCCCGGCGGCAAGCAGAATATAAGTCGTAGGACCGGTCGATCCTACGCCTAGGGCCGTGTCCCCCCTAGGAAGGGACTGGGCTCCGCCCACCCAGAAGGCTACTATGTGCACAAAGGCCGATGTTCAACCCCCATCGACTATAGGTGTCCTGCAGATACTGCCAAGCCATGCATAAATGCCATAATGCACCCTCCAATACTCTACTAAAAAGGAGTATAATCAAGATTACCACTCACTCGGCCACGACCCAATCATAAACTAACATCAGGGTTAGGAGTGAGGGTCAAGGAAGTGCAATACAACTCAATATATCACTAAAAAGGCTCTACAAATCTTTGAAATGGAGGAAATGAAATCAATTTACAAAAGAAGTTATTTCACAATTTGGAACCAATTTGATTACTCATCAACCCCTCGTAATTCCTCTCAATGTTCCCTCAAATGCATGTACAGAATAATCAAGCATGGAGAATCAAGATTATAGAGGAATCTACTACAATAT